>NC_085841.1:304833401-305045901 GCF_035594765.1 Anolis carolinensis
TTGAAGTACACCTTTCTTTTTCTTCAGCATCCAGACCAGTTATCCTCATCTGAAACTTTTCCCTGATGTCATCATCATCATCCTAACAGTAAATAAGTGGGTCTCCATGGGCTTGACAGCTACCAGGTAATGGTGGGGAGTTTTGAATAATGTAGAAAGGACCCCTTGCCATCCACATTGGATTCACCCATATTGATCAACACTGTTAAGGAACATAATTTTTGCCTAACTGGCAACGACCTGTCACAAGAGGCAACACAACCAACTACCGTATGGGTTGACAAGGTACTGTCTCCAATAAAGTGGCATTGCTCTTCAATTGCTAGTCTTAGCAGTAGCTGTGCATTACATTATATAGTGTGCCTGGCCTTGGTGCCAAGTCCTTCCAGAAAAGAAATAAAAGGCACTGTCCCTAACTGTCTAGTTCATGTCATTTCACAATTCTATAATTTATCAGAGCTTTAAAAAACAGTTTTCATTCTTTAAGACACCTTATCTCATTATTATTTTTTAAAAGATGAAACAATAAATGCTTTTGTTGGGATCACCAGGCACCTAAACTCCCTTTAGATTATTTTGGATGAAATACAGGTTACTGCTCCTTTTGCTTTAAAAATCACTTTGCTCTTGTTAATTAGAAGTAACCCTGGGTGTATAATAGTAATTACAGCCTAGTGTAGTTCCACTTCACACACACACACAAACATGCACATTGAGGTAGGGTTTTTTGTCAGTCTGAGTGCTGGCAACCGAAGGATTTACAATGTGGTGTACTAAATGGAGCTTTTAATTATAACTTAAATACGCTATTAAATCTTTTTAAATTGGAAAGCATAACAGGTTGATTTCCAAACACAATTTACTAACTGTTCAAGAGTAACTTATGTGAAATGGGAAGTTAGAGTGTTGCTGGGGACTCATTTCCATTCGCATTACAGGATGCTTGCAGGGAACCTGAAATTGGTTGTAAAATTGTGCATTCATATTAGCCCTGCTTCTCACATCACTTTTGTAATCATGTTTCAATCTGCATAGCTGTTCCTGAAAGAAGGCTTGCAAATAACAAGATGCTAGAGCTGACTTCCATTCAATTCAGAGTTAAGTGCAGTTAAGCACATTTTTCAAGATGATGATAGAAGATGTAATATCTCTCTGCATGCCAAAGGTAAGGTATGGATACCTTCTCTTTTCCAGTAATGCAAAAATATGCTAGCTGCGGAAGGGCAAGGCAAGGCCCTTAGGATTTCTCAAAGCAGCGTCCTGGACTCTGGATAACCCCACTGCATTTAGCAAGACAAGAGAGCTAGAAATATAAAGCCTATATAAAGAGGTTGCTGTACTTTGCCTTTATTTTAGTCCAATGGAAAAGATATGATTCTGCTCCCTCTTCCTCCCCCTGTCCTTAGTTATTTGCACGCAAGCTAATTTTATGCTTTCAATTTGTTTTGCACCAATGGAAGCAAGTTGAGGACAAGAGGGCAAGAGGACACTGGAATACATTAACGGAAGCTGGAAAAGTGGGTCAAGAGAGGATGAATCACACCTGTCACTATTAAGCAGAGACAGAGTGTTTATCATTTTTCTTTCATGACCACTGCACTAGTTGCCTTTTCCCACCTACCACCACCAGCTATGCTGGTGGTACAGGATTCTGGCCACTGGATAGAATCAAGGTCTGTCTAGTCCAGCATCAAGTTGGAATTCAGTAGGCCCTTCACTTTTACGAGAGGCAGGAGTGCAGCATGCCCATAACAATGAGGCATCCATGAATTTTTTAAATATTCTCATTTTTACCTGAAAGAATGCCTCTCTAGGAATCTCTGGGTTCTTCAGGGTGACTCTGTGGTCAATTTCTGCTGGAAGCTGCCATACAATTTTACAGGAAGGCCTAGAGATTCATAGAGAAGGCAACTAGAACTTCCAGGGCAATTAGAAATCCCTATGAGCTTGAGCATGCCCCCCCAACCTGGGCAAAATTATGAATACAATATGACTGAATCTGCAGCAGAGGGAGCTGCGGAGAGCAAGAGCCCGGAGCCTCGCTGAGATCGATTATGCAAACGTTCCGAGGAATGGAGATCCCAGCAGCAGCTACCAGAGTCCTGAATACATTCTTTCCCCCTTTTCTCACAAAGTAACCTTTAAATAAATGTGCACTATGGTGCATTATACTCTAATTTGATTCTCTGTTTCTTTTTGTCTCCTGTGTCTTTTTCCCTCTCCTTTTGCCTCTTTCAAATGGCCCCGATAACCACATGGCCCCACAGCCCTCAGAGTGGGACTCCTTTCTCTCTCATCCCCAGAATCTAACCTCCCTTCACCCCAACTAACTCCCTCACCAACCCTCACCCACGTTTGGGAGCCCCCAGTATCCACGGACTCCTTTGTATATATAATGTTATGTTTTATGTTCCATATACAACTTTTTAGAGACCAAGCCAAATATCTCAGAGACTTCTTCTTCAACTGGTAAGACTTCTTGATTGGGAAACATGGGGTTATAGCATTTTTGTTTCTCCAGACTCGGATCCATAGGTGGCCCGTGGCCAGCGCCAGTTATCAACTTAATGGACCCCGATATCTGTGACATGGGTTTCTCACCTGGATAGAACATATGAATAAAATTCATTAATAATCAAATTTGCAAAGTTAAACTCACAAACATTGAGAATTAATTGTATTACCTGAAAAAAGGAATTCACTCTGTTACCCAGTCTGGCCCCATCCGCCAGCCCTTGATCATTACTCCTACAACCATTTAGGAGTTTTTGTGTATTCTGTTAAATTGATATTAAGTGCTATGAAAAGTCCCAAACATGTATTCCCTTACTGTACCGAATCTGCAATGGCATTGAAATGAAAACTGAATTCTTTTGTGACAATACAAGCTGCATAGGACATGCAAGGATGCTTTGTAAGCACTCTTAGCAAGCATCTGGTAAAAGCACCCTAAGAAGCATCTGATAAGTATCAATATTCTTGCAAAAAAGTGGCTAGAAGTCTTCAAGCATAAGAGATGGACAAAAAAAATTTTTTTTGGTGTTAGTTGTGCTAAATTGGCCAAAAGTAGCCTTTCTGGTGGAATCATAAATTTGTGGCACAAAAACTAATCATTATGTGAAATCTAAACCTACCGTATATACCCATGCATAGATTGACCTCATGTATAAGTCAAGGACAGGTTTAGGAGTCAAAATTATGGATTCTGATATGGATAAATCGAGGGTTGTTGCATGGAGAAGGGAAAATACCCATGTCACCTCAGTGGAACAACCGCCCGTGGCCTCCATTGCCATTTTCCTGCCCAAACTATCAAAAAAGCTAGAAGCAGCACCATGGTGGAGAGAATAAAGTGGAGTGGATCTTCTGGCATGAACTAAGCTCTTGCCTTTTGCCACTCTCTTCAGAGAAGAGGGTAGATCCTTTTTTATAAGAGTTAAGTTACAGTACTCACGTTGACTCGTGGATGAGCGGACCCAGGTTTTTGAGACTGATTTTTTGACTAATATTTCTAGATTTATACATGAGAATACAGGGTATTTCTGCATTTAGTACTGAAAATTATAAGAAGTTGTTTTAGCCCTCATTAAGCATCATTGCTGATAATGTGTTAACTCCAACTTCTATTTTCTCCAACGAATAATCAAATCTCCATAGAGTGCTACATATTACACTTAACTGAGAACAAGTTTCATACTGAACTGGTTCTCAATGTCAGCTACACTCTCCTTCTCCTACATGCACTTTGTTTTCAGCTGCAAACAGACCTCTCTATTAGCAGATAGCCTCTGGGCTGTCTGTTATGATCTACCCGTCAACATTGAATTAGTTTTACAATTTTTTTCTCACTTCCTATCTATTTGAAGAAGCCACAAGAAACACTGGAGTAACTATTAGTGAAAGCAGGCATCAAGGGGAGATAACACCTCAATGTTCTGCTGCTCATTTATTCCTGCTTCACTCTGCTGCCTATAGAAAGCCAGGCAGCAGAGTACATCTCATTCTGTGTACTTTGTGTACTAGGCCATGACATGGAACAGAAAATAGAATTGATTCTACAATTAGGCAAAGATAGATGGCTACTTCAGGCTGCAGATGTTGGGTATATGAAACCAGCAGTAACTTCTTGTCCTGGTCCTTGTCCTTTTTCTTCTTTTCTCTCTTAAAAGAGACTATTAAAGAACAGAACTCCCATGCTACCTCAGCTACTTTGTTGTTTTCAGGTTCAGTGAAGGACATTTTTCTTTTATCAGCAATGAACTAGAAGTCTCCTAGTTTTCCATAACTAGAATTGCGAGACACTGCCTTATCTTTTGCTTCAGGTAGCAGAATGCTTTGGGCTTGCCCTCACAGGAAAACTATTGATAGCAGAGAATTTGCTATGATTTGGCAGGTAAAAAAACCAAAAGGCATGTAAAGAGAAGAATTGATTATGAGACAAGTCCCACCAATTCGGAAATTTTCCCATTTTTCGCTGACATTGCAAGAGCTATACATTTTACTAAACAAAAACGAGGGCTTAGAATTCTGGTCATGTCATACTCTCCTTAGATAGTGGCTGAGAATCCCAGACATCAAAATGGCAAGCCTAAATCCCAAAAGGGCTACCTGTCGGAAATGTTCTACTGACTCCTGGTGTGACCTTGGGGAACCCCTTTCTCTGAAGGCTGCTTTTGCAATCGTCAGCAATTTTGTATTTTGGCATCTTACATTCTGAAGGCAAGAGTGTTTATCTTCCAATCAAGTCATATTGGAATTGCTTCTTCAGCTAAAACTTTCATCTTTCCAGTGGTATTTGTATACCATTAATTCTTTATCAGTTTTGGCTGGGGTACACTGAAAGCTACAAGCAGGCCCCATATATATCATTTGATTAGTTTATTTACACATTTATTAGTAATAGCTGGGATGAATATTTATAAAGTACTTTGAGGATGTAGCATGAAAATGGTATAGAGGTCATGTATAATTCAATATAGCTCAGTGGCCAAGGTCAGCACCTATGCTGCACAGCAGGCCACTTTGAAGTAGGCGAGACTAAGGGCTGTACTCAATGTAGATGCACTCTAAGATTGAAATCTGAGCAAATGGGTCAATTCCCAGATCAAGATGAAATGAAAAGACTTTTCCCTTTTCAGGGGTTTGTGGTGCATCTACATTGTAGAATCAATACAATTTGACAATATTTTAACTGCCATGGTTCAACGCTACTTAGGTATGGATGTGTAAAGTTAGACACCATTGGCTGTGAAGCAGTATTTCTGTTAAATAATTAAGGAATTGTAGTTTGGCAGATTTCTTGAACGGAGATACTGTGTCACAGTCAATGGTGTCTAACTTTACGCATCCATATTAACTAAGTAGCAAAAGCCCCCCAAACTTCTGTCAGATGACTTGCTATAGAATCCTGATGTACAATGGGCTCCAAGACAGCTCAAGGCATATCAGTCACTCCTGTTAGATAGGCATGTGCAACAGGTCCTATCACAGTAGTGCCATGGTGAATATGGATATTGCAGAGCTGCTGAATTCTCTTTTCCACACATGTAAGGCCTCTTACATTGATGTAAGTCCCCAACAGAATGTAAAAAAGCCCTTATGTTATTAGTAAAGGTAAAGATTTTCCCCTGAGATTAAGTCTACTCGTGTCCGATTCTGGGGATTGGTGCTCATCTTCATTTCTAAGCCAAAGAGTCAGTGTTGTCCGTAGATATCTCCTAAGTCATGTGGCCAGCATGGCTACATGGAGCGCCGTAACCTTCTTGCCGGAGTGGTACCTATTGATCTCACATTTGCATGTTTTTGAATTGCTAGGTTGGCAGAAGCTGGGGCTAACAGCAGGAGCTCATCCCGCTCCCCGGATTCAAACCACCGACCTTTTGGTCAGCAAGTTCAGCAGCTCAGTGGTTTAATCTGCTGTGCCACCAGGGGCTCCTCGTAATGTTAATAGGCATGAGCAAAACGTAGCCACATAAACATTTATCATAATTACTCTGACAAAAAAATCTTGTTTTTGCTGCAACAGCTTGACATAGCTGTTCTCATCTGGAAAAAAAACCCTCTTATTTAAAAAATAAGACTCAGGAATGTTTTAATTGTGCACAGACAGAACAAAACCCCTCACTCTCAAGATATATTAGTGAAGTTTCTTTGTGTAAAATAGGGAATCACTTGTTCTTATGGTTAGGGAAAGAAAATGGCTGCGAGGATAATTTTTCATGCATCGATGAGCAAGGGACATCGGAAAAAGCTTAGGCCTTGGGTTAATAAGATATTTTTACTAAGAAATAAATAAATGAAGATAATTCAAAGAACTGAAGGGAGGTTAGCTATACAGTGTATCTAGGTTACTGGCTGCAAAGTAGGTTTATAATTAATTTGAAAGTACAGTAGGCTGTTGGAGAACAGATAAGCAGGATGCAGATTTTTAAAAAAGGAAAAAAACAACCATTTGATGACTTCTATGTACAAGTTCCACACAGAACAGATTCTGTAGCTAATAGCCATACTCTCACTACTATATGCAATGTTCCTACCTAGTAATCTTGTTTTTTTTAAAATTCAGGTAATTCTTTCATGGCAAAATTTGTGTACATATATAATTTGTATCTTTTGTGTACATTTCAAAGGCATTTGAAACACCTGAGCCTCGTTCTGGGACACTCAGCCACATTTGTGTGTGTGTTTTATCCTCTAGATTTGTATGACAATCATTAGATTTTGAGTGTTGCATCTTATGGAGTAATAACCCAGTTTTTAGTGCCAACTAGAGTACAGCCATTTACAAAAAAAAACCCCATTGACAAAAATAGGTTAATGCATATTTATTAGCTGGGTTTACATATAGTTATCAGCATGGACCAAGATTCAGTATTGTCTGCAGCTATTCCCATGGTCTAGAACTCCCTGCCTAGAAATTTGAAACTGCTGCCCACCTTCCTTTATGCTTCAGCATGTTTTTGATGTTTGATTGCTTGAAGTAAAAGATGTTTCAGAATGTGCTACACTATGTATTTTATTTATAGACAGTCTTTCTCTTGGTTTGGGATATAGTGGTGTTCCCAGTATTTGTTGTTTTCTTTTCAGTTGTCGTACTTTGACCTGCTTTCAATCCTATTGGAATCCTGTTGGGCACCAACCTAGAGTTACACGCTTGTGACTACTAGTTCATGTTCATGATACGTATCTTGACCCTAGTTTACAGGATACATAGGAACTGTGAAAGTCCTCAAATCCCCACTTACAGTGCATCAGTCACTGCAACTGATGGAAATCTCTTGCAACTACATCATACGTGAAAAAAATAAGTGTACTAAGACGCTTCTGCCCCAGTTCACTTACAGATCCCTACGCTGCCCATCAGATGGCATCCCTGACTTCTGGTGGGGGTCCATGGGTGAACTGGGGTGGCAGCATGGTAGGATGTTGTGCCGCCAACACGGTAACTTCCCTGTGTTCCATTAGGAACAATGGGGATACAATGGGATTAATACCACAGGATTAATCCGTGTAGCGACACACTTTCCCACGTGTGATGGGGAAGTGTCAGCTGCTGGCCGGGGTGCCGGGATTGCCCTGCTGCCACCCGATTCACCACAAAGGCTGGCTAATTGCAATGTTGGAGCTCTTCCATATGATGAGGTCCTTGATCAGGAAGCAGCTAAAATCATAGAATCATTAAGTTGGAAAAGACCAAATGGGCCATTTAGTCCAACCCCACGCCATGCAGGAAGAGCACAATCAAAGTATCCTGGAAAGATGGCCACCCAGGTGGCTGATGGTCCCATCCATGCCCCCACATGTGTGGTCTCCAGAGTGAGGGGGAATTGGCCAAGAACCTTGCTGCTGATTGCAACAATGGAGATCATTCATGAGATATGGTGGAAATAATAGCTGCTTTCCAACTGATAGGAGAACCAACTCCCGTTGAATACTGCAACTGTCGCTGAGTAAATAGAGCTGGGGTGATCGGGACTGGAGTTACTGCATAGCACTATAATTATGGCGCTTATGCATTTGCAATGTCCTACATAATGTGTGACTTTTCTAGCTTGACTCCACTACAATGACTCCATCTATAATGGAGGTATGTTCAGTTTGTTATAGGAATTCAGGAAAAGGATTAAAAGCCTGCAAGGAGAAACTGGGGTGTGGGTCCTGCTTCTGATTGTTATAGCCTCACTTACTATTGGGAGTGGGCTGGAAATTTCACTCCTTTTGAACCCCAATAGACAGTCAAACAGATCTCCTTCACTCAATGCAGCTGTTGATTGATAAGGTGGGTTTATGGGTGTACATTTAGAATCATGGCCCAATCATGACTATACAGTGTTACTGAATACAGAATAGTAAGACTAGGTTACAAGTTAGTAACTACAGCACAGAATAAAACCTTATGTTTTTAAAATTATGTATAATGTAATTTTTAGGTGTACTTTTGTAAGCTGTCTTGAGTCCTAGGCTTGGGAAAATGGTAGGATATAACAAAATATCAATGTCATTATCATAAATCTGGTAACTTCCGCATGGGTAGGAAAGAAAATCCATTTTCAGTATAAGTGCAGACCTATCAAATCCTAGAGAGCCAGAACCACCGAAACTGCCTCTCCCAATCTAATCTATAGTTACTCAGAAGATATTGTTATTTCTTTACTGCATATGATTTTATTACATGGTACTTAATAGTTAAGTACTACTTACTACTTGTAGCTAGAAAGCAATTTAGACCAGTGAATGGCTGCTACTAAATGTGTTCAGTATTGTGCTGGAATAAAATTGATGAAATGTTCTGCCACTTACTGTTGGCGTCTAATAGCTGTCTGAGAATTTCCCCAGTGATTCTGCGGCATGTTCTTTTTGACTGGATAGGCTTACTGGTACGTTATGCCATTTTAAAACAGCATATTTAATTAAGAACTTGTTTATCACAAAACTAATGGGCTTAGACTAATGATCACCCAGCTCAAGGCAAGTTTTTCTTTTTAAAAAAGATCTATTTCATTTTTGGTATGTTAAACAGTACGTTATTACTATATGAAGCTCATATGAATGCCAAGCTGCTTTCCAAACTAGCTAATCTGGTTGAGTTAATGACTCAGTCCTATCAAGGCAGGACTGTTCCCCAAGCTGGTATTGTTTTGTGTTTTTTCCCCCCAAAGTGAAATATTAAATTCATATAGGCTATAGAATGGGCTTCTGTAATATTGAATCAAAGAGCACTTTCTGAAAACTTAATGTAACTACACAAAAAGACGTCATGTGAAGAAAGCTAAGGTTAAGTTCCGATGTACCATACTTTTAGTGTAACTTTGTTATTGTGTTGTTGTTACCAATGTCTGGAGATCCTATAACAACTATCCTGGGGTTTTTGTGACACATTTTTTTTCAGAAGGGAATTGCCTTCTCCTTCCTCTGAAAGTGAGAGTGTGACATTTTTTGGATTTTCTTTTTTATACATTGAAATCTTGGACAGTGGAATCTGTGGGTGCAGAATCCGTGGATATGAAGGGCCAATAATGAGTGCAAATGAAGCTTCACATATGAGAACAGCAACAAAGAAAGATCGATGCAATGAATTATTAGCAAAGAGCTAATAAACAAAGGTAATACAAGTAAGAAATTTAAGCAGGCTGCCAAAACAGACAAGGTGTGGTTCTTTTAAGAGCCCTGAGCAAGTGAGGGCATCCATTACATTGAGCAACCATGTCTTGTCTAGGCACAAATTCAGTCTGTTGGGAGATCTAGGAGGAGGATGGCTTCCCTTTTGCCTAATTCTGCACTTGAACCCAGATGAGGCCAGATTCTTCCCCTACTTTAACAGTCAAAGAATTGAGAACCCTGGCATATGCCGTATTTGCTCGAATTTAATGTGCACACCTCAATTTTCAAAACTCTGAAACTGAAAAAAGTATTTGCTGGTGAACAGAGCAGGTCCAAGGTAATTTTAAAGTGTAGGCAAACAGAAATTTTGGCGCCCCCCAAAAAACCAATAACTGAAAAATAAAAGCATTGGATAAGCGAAAATGTTGGATAATAAGGAGCGATTAAGGAAACCCTAAATAAAGAACAACACTCAGGTGAAATCCAGACAGGAAGCAATCAGGGACAGCTAACACCTCCCAAAAAAGATTCTCCCAGACAAGAGGAAGCCAGGCCTTGAAGCCACAGGGCCATTAAATAATAATCAAGGTGATTAATTACAATATCCACACCTGCCTCCCAACAGACAAGAGCTCTTTCTTCCACCCTGGACATTATTCCACAAACAAATAAACCCCCCTTGCCTTGCTCCCAACAGATGGCTTCCAGAAGGCAGGAAGGGCCGACGCGGGCTCCAGAAGGCCCGCCTGGCCCACTGCTTCAGGTTGCCCACACTGTTGGTCCGCCTCTGCTGGTGAATGTAGTGCACAGTGGCAAAAGGTACACTCTTTATAATTTGTTCCAAAAAAAAGGTGTGCATTACAGTTGCTGGGTGCTTAGAATTCCTTTAAAAAAAAAAAGTGTTACAACAACAAAGCTTCCAGCAATTGAAAGTAACACCAGAGAATCAAGCAACCCTTCCCTCAAGAAGCCTCTTTTGTTCAGCTTCCTTGGGTGAATCTATCTATGCTGGAGAATTCAGCTTGACACCACTTTCACTGCCCTGGCTCAATGCTATGGAATCCTGGAACTGTAATTTTCAAAGATCTTGAGTCTTTTCAGCAAAAGGGTGTTGCTGCTTCACTAAACTGCAAATCCCTGGATGCCATAGCAATTCCAAAAATGATAGGGATATACAGACAAATGCATCTTAGGGCCCATCAGAGAGGCCCACATCTCGGGACCTATATGGGTTTTTACGGGCAGTGTCCAAAGAACGCCTGGTAAAAACAAATATTTTGAAAGAAAGTAGGTTTTCAATGCTTTGTTCTGAATTAAACACCTGGTAAGATCTAGATCTTATATAAGATCCTGGTCTTAACAGGTGTGGGCCCTGTGTGGACTGGGCCCAGTGACTGCATCATACTATCCTTGGTCCCAATCCACACAGCCATCTAGGCTTTTCGGGGGCCCTCCTCCCAAACCCCAAATTTAGGCCCTAATACTTACCTAAAGCTGCTGCCAGATACTGAAACTTTTTGTAAGTTCTTCTGGTGTGCCAAAATGACATGTGAGGAAAAGGGGGGGAGGAAGAAATCTCTCCCTCCTCCTTCTCCTCATGTGCCATTTTGGTGCACCGGAAGAACTTACAAGAAGACTCTGTGCCTGGCATCAGCATTAGGTAAGTTTTAGGGCCTAAATTTGGAGTTGGGGGGGGGGTGGTTGGCTGCTATCCTGATTACAATAGGGATAGTATCTGGCTATCTGAGAGGGAAAATCCAAGGTTTGGGGTTGGTGATGTGGACAGGAATGCAGGCGAAAAAAGGTTACTTTAAGCAATTTCCACCAATAACAACAAAAACAAAAACAAAAACAACAACAACAACAACAACAACAACAACAACAACAACAATTTATTTCTAACCTACTCTCTCTCCCCAGAGGGACTCAGGGCGGCTTACAGAAAACCAACACAACAGTGGCAAACATTCAATGCTGTAAACAGTAAATAATAAAACATACACATACTATTAAAAACACAATTGGATGACTTTGGCTAAAAGTGTAAATCAATTTCCTGATGTCTGGAAGCACCTTTAGTGCTTGCTTAGTGATACAAATATTCTGGTGATAAATGACATCTGCTTGTAATTTCTCCTTCCCTGGTCAACAAGACAAAGACAAAAAATCATGTTGGATCATCTGCTGGTGATTAATAGGACACCTGCCTGAAAACTCAGTTGTAGTGTGTGGCACATTTGGGGGGGGGGGGGGGTTGCCCATTAATTGCTGCCTCATGCCTTCCCTCCCTGAGGTGGAGGCAGGCTAAAGGCAGGCAGCCATGTAAGTGTTGTCTCCCCTTGTTAAACTGGGCTTTGCATATGTTGTAGCTTCTCTTTCTTACGTACTTGCCCCTCATCTTATATCACACATCACAAGTCATCTCCTGGTTTTTGTCTCATCCCTTGGCTTTCTCTCGACCTCCCAAGTCTTCCCCTGGCATTTTTTCTTTTCCAGCCCCCCCCCCCCCCCCCCCCATGTGGTTGCCCCACGGCTTCCTTCCCTCCTCCTGAGCTCTCTCCTGGCTTCTGTCTCTCATTTGCCCCTTTACTTTCACGCTGCCTCCCAAACCTTCTCCTGGCTTTACCGTATTACGTGAATGTAGTGTGCATGGTGATTTTGGCAACATAATTGAGCAAAAAAGGGTGTACATTATATTCAAGTAAATACGCTATATGCTGGTAGCGATTTATCAGAATCTCAGGCTATATATGATAGCCATGCAAATACTCTAAAGCCACCAGATCCCATCTGGACTTGGAACCTAAGCAGGACAGGAGACTGCCAACAAATATCAGATGCTGTAGACTGTAATTCATAGGAAGGAACTGGCAAAGCCATCATTGTGCATTCTTTGCCTAAGACAACCTTTGAGGTCATCTAAAGCAACCTGAAAGTACATGCCCTTATACACTGGTATTGCTAGATTGCGGCTGGTGTTAACACAGGAAGTTATTACATGCAGTCCCCCCCCACCCCCATTTCTAAAAAGTTCTAAAACATTAAAACAAATAAAGTAAAATTACATGACGTAAAGATACTTCTGCCTCTGATCTGTGATGCTTGGTTAGGGAACTGTTTTGAAAGTGTAAAGAAACTGTGGGGAGGGGAGGGGGAGAGGGGGGGTAGAAATCTGAGATCAGGAGTCACTTGGAAATGGGAGAAAATGTTGAAAAACATGTGGGATGGGATCCGTCAGATTCACCTGCAATGAATCGATTTGGTGACATGGGGGAATGGGTGTTCCTACAGATAGTCTTCTACAAAGCAGTGATGCCCCCCTAATCTCCCAAAATCCAGCTGCCTGATCCTTGCATGGTATTTTTTAACTAAATGTATTGGGTAGAAATTGTGCTACTTCAGGAGACTGCTATTTTGATTTCACTTTTTCTTAACCTTTCAAAATTGCTCTTTTTCTGCCTTTTCTTTCCCTTTTTAAAATAAGATTTGGTAATCCATTAAAAAAACCATTGGAATCTGAAAATGGATAATTTTGGGAGAAAAGACAAGAAACAACACGATACACTTTGCTTTTTAATGCAACTGGACTAAATGCCATGGTAATATGATGCTTTCCTACCCTCATGGGATGAGATCCATAGTGAACCATCCACCACAATGCCAAGATAGAGTTGTGAAGGCCCCCAAAAAGAAATATAATTTTTTTTGCAAAGTCTTCTTAATGGTTTTGAATTTTTTTTTTAAAAAAAAGTTTTTTCTTTTAGAATGATAAATAAAATAGTTAAGACAAGATGTTCATATATTTATTCCCTCAAAAATATTTATAATACATATGTTAAAGGAAGACCTTTACATACAGTAATAATAAATGAAAGATCATATTATTACTTATTATGGATGGTATCCTTGAAGTGACTGGCTTGACCTTGAAGGAACTGGGGGCAGCGACGGCCGACAGGAAGCTCTGACGTGGGGGTCACAAAGAGCCAGAAGCCACTGAACTAATAAACAACAATTACTACATTTCCTGTTTTTTTCCTTTTTCCAATATTTTATGGGTAATAAACACTCTATATTTGCTTGACAATGTGAAGGGCTAGAAGAGATAAAATAATTGTCTTTATTTTGCTAATATTGATAGTTTCCTCCTCTTTATCTGTCCCCCCGTTATTCCTCACAAATTGGCAAAACCAAAGAGGTTGCCAGATAATTCTTTTTAGTATAAGACTTGTAGCTCTAAATCTCAATTACTGTCTGAGTAAACTGCTTTTTTATATATCAGGCATTATCCTTTTATTTCCCCAAACTAACAGAAGTTACTTTCAACCCGAAAAGGGTACTAATATACCCTTTACAGGTTGAAATATATATTGCACACACACTATTTTGCTGAAGATTCACATTTCAACATTTCTGGAAATTTTACTTTTGTACCCAAAAGATTCCTTTCCACCAAAGCAGATCCAAACCATGTATATGTGAAGTTAGTTTTTTTTAATGATCCAGCATGCATCACTTCACACTTAACATGGAATTTCAAGGCCAATTACTTTGGTTTTCAGTTATTATTTAATAGCTGTCCACAATTTCTATTTTACCTTAATCCACATAAAACATTTGGACTCATCCAAATGATTAGTCACTCCAACTGTATCAATCTGGCAGAAATGGCCCAATTAATCCTCTGTTATCTTGCTTTTCAGCTGGTTTTCTTTCCTCCTTTCATTTCCTTTGTCTTCAGCTGACTTCAATATCTATGAACTGGGTAAAAATACAAATGTATTTTATACTTAATTAATTGAGCAAGGGCCACATTCTCACCTTACCAGTAGACTCAGACAAAAGCAAACTGCTACAATCTCTTCCAGTTTGTCTGTTCTTCCTCATCAATATCTTTTGCTATCACATTGTGATATTGTTTAACCACAGCGGTCCTGGTTTTCATCTGTGAAATGCTGGACAGTATGTATTCATATGCTAAAAGTTACAAGATGTAGATTGAGAACTGGAATATTTAGGTTACAGCTACACATAACTTGCTTGCGGGTATGCTTCACTGAAAATAATTTTGGAATAAACATGCATAGGATTGTCCTGCTTATTATCCAATCAAATTGTGGACTTTGGTGGGGGTGGTTGGAGGAGACTGGTTTGTTTATATTTACTGAAGCATGAAAGCACAATCCCTTCTAAAGTGACTTTCATTTGATAAAAACTGAAAGCAGAAGGGCGCTTACCAGCACGATTTGTGCTCTCATCCCTGGAAGCCCTGTAAAGCTCTCTTCCTCTTTACTCAAAAACATCTGTAACAATTTATCTTTCCTGTCTAAAACAAGAAGCTGCGGGAGGGGTGTGTGTGCTTACATTGTGAAAGGCTGACAGATCTAACAAACAACAGATAGATCAGTTTAAAGCTCATACTCTTGAAAAATGATGCTTTGCCTGTTGTCAGTAACTAGTAATTAGCCCCCCTCTCCCCCTACTGCTGCCTCAAAGCAAAAAATTTTGGTGTTCAGAAATGGTAAATTTCTTTTTATTTTTCCTGGAAGCAGAAGAATTGCACTTAAAAGAATCAGGGAAAGAAGAAACACCTGAGTGGAAGAGAAATGAAGCTGAGCCAATATCAACTGATTATACCAAAAAAAAAAATCTCATCTATCTCACTCTTCTCCTTCTCTTCTTATGCCAATATCCCAAGTTGACCTATCTGACCTTCTTCACTCAACATGAAAAAATTGCTGTATTTCCCAGAGGTGTAGCCTGTGTGTTAGTCTGTAATAGCTAACATACAAAACAAGCCCTAAAACACCTTAAAGATGAACAACGTCATGACAGCTTGACACATAAGGGTATGCTACCATTTTTGGAGTTAGGGATGCTATTGCTTACCCAGGCCGTCTTTATTATGATTGTATTCTAAAGTTATAAGAATGAATTTTAATATTATTGTTATAGTAGTATCACAATAAGGGAGGAACATCTCCCAAGCTTAGCCTTGAAATTGGTTTCCATGGCCATTCAAAAATTAATGCTGGAAAAAATTATCACATTTAGATTGCTATAGATCTGGTTTTTCCCAGATTCTAAATCAGAAATTTCTACCCAACAGTCAAGATCTTGTTAAGGTGAATATGGCCTTACAGAAGGTTCACATTCCGGATCCCTTCTATGTATGTGTATGAGCGATTGTAGGGTTGGTGGCTGATAAGTTAAATAAATACATAAAAAATGAACACTACCAGATTTGTTGTCATTTCAAGTCAGTTTCAAGATATGACGATCCCTTGAATGATAGACCTCCACCTTGCTCAGGTTTGCGGGCCAGGGCCATGGTTTCCTTGATTGAGTCAACCCATGTAGTATGCAGTCTTCCTCTTTCTGTACTGCTTTCTAATTTAACTAAGCATTATTGCCTTTTCTAATGAGTCATATATTTTCTCATGCTGTGTCCAAAGTATGACAAGTGTAGTTTAGTCATCTTGGCTTCTAGGGAGAGTTCAAACTTGATTTGCTCTAGGATCCATTGTCTTTTTAGCAGTCCAAGTAATCCATAGAACTTTTTCTGCAGCACCACAAATGAGTTGGTTTTCTTCCTCTCAGCTTTCAATACTGTCCAGTTTTAACAACTATACTTAGAAATTGAAAATATAGTGGCATGGACAACTTTAACTTTACATGTCAGGATTGTGTCTAATTCATTCATGGTGCCCTTCAAGTCCTCATGTTCTGATTTCTTAACTGCAGCCAGTCTCCATTTTGGTGAAAAATTGAGCCAAGGTATAGAAAATTTTGAACTATTTCAATGTCTTCATTGTCTGCTTTAAAGTTGTGTATATAATCTGTGCTCATTTTTTAAAATATTCAGATGTAAATCTGCCTTTATACTTCCTTGACGTTCTTCAAGTATTGTTCCAAATATTCCCTATTTGCTGTTAATATCATCTGCATATTTTTAGTTATTGGTGTTCCTTCCTCCAATTTTCAGTCAGTCAATTTCCTGTTTCATTTTGTGATCTTAGGCTAAATTTTCTTACAGTATTTGATTCTGCTGTCTTTTGTACTTTTGCATTCTCATCACCTATGATTAATAAGCAGCCTCTTATGGTGTGTGGTCATTTTCTTCCTAGATGCTGAATCTGCATCTGCAGTTGAAGCATAATCTGGGATTGTATTTATCTTGAGAAGTTTTCCCTGAAGTCTTTATTGCATGACAGCAGTATGTATGAAAAAGATAATGGAGTCCTCGTGGAAAACAAATTAAACATGAGCCTACAACATGATGTGGCGACAAAAAAAGCCAATGGGGTTTTGGCCTGCATAAATAGAAGTATAGTGTCTAGATCCAGAGAAGTCATGCTACCCCTCTATTCTGCCTTAGTATTCCACACCTGGAATACCGTGTCCAATTTAAGAGAGATGTTGACAACCTCCTCTGGAATGTGTCTAGAGGAGGGTGACTAAAATGATCAGAGGTCTGGAGAACAAGGCCTATGTGGAACGGCTTAAAGAGCTGGCACATTTAGCCTGCAGAAGAGAGGGTTGAGAGTAGACATGATAGCTATGTATAAATATGTGAGAGCAAGTCATAGGGAGGAGGGAGGAGGCTTGTTTTCTGCTGCCCTGGAGACTAGGATGCATAACAATGACTTTAAATTACAGGAAAGGAGATTGCACCTGAACATTAGGAAGAACTTCCAAACTGTGAGAGCTGTTCATCAGTGGAACTCTCTGCCCTGGAGTGTGGTGGAGGCTACTTCTTTGGAAGCTTTTAAGCAGAGGATGGATGGCCATCTGTCACGGGTGCTTTGAATGTGATTTTCCCGCTTCTTGGCAGGGGGTTGGACTGGATGGCCCATGAGCTTTGAGTCTCCTGTGGGAGAGATAAAGCAGGATATAAATAAATATAATTATAATAATAATTAAAAACAGCAAGAAAACACTCCCACGCCAGAGATAGTACATGGGCATGTGCTTATTTTAAGTTCTTCTAGGACATAATAAGCTCTCACATTCCATCATTCTACTAGGGAAAAGAGAAGGTTCCTTTTCTTTATAAGATTTAAGGTACAGTACTTATACTGACCCATGAATAAGTCCAGTTTGGGGGGGGGGTTAATTTTTGAGCAAAATTTGCATACTTATACATGCTTATATACAGTAACTTTGACTGGAACAACTGTCATGGTGTTTGCCACAACTGAATTCATGTGAGACTTATGTAATTAAGCATAAAAACAATATTTGAAAAAAGAAAAAAAAATATTTTTCTCAAATATTGGGAAATACTAATAAGAAGAATCCTCTTCTGTCAAGAATCATCACAGTTTGGGACTTATTCTGGGCAACAAAGAAACATCATTTTCTTCCTGTGCAGAAAATGCTGTTTTCTGTGTGAAAAATGTTTGCTGTGTACACATTTTGCACAGAGTAAATCCCAAATTGTAGAACAGACGAGTGTATCTACTGTATAGAATTACTGCGGTTTGACACCACTTTAACTGCCATGTCTCAATGTTATGGCAGTGTGGGAATTGTAGTTTTACAAGCCTTCTCTGCCTTACCAAGCCACAAATCCCAAGATTTTATAGCATTGAGCTATGGCAGTTAAAGTAGTGTCAAACTGTATTAATTCTACAGTGTAGATGCACACTTTGAAAAGTGCAGTTGTCAGAGACTTTTCACAGAGGGAAGGACATTGCTAAAATTACTTGTTGCTACCTTTGAGAATAAAATTAGCTAAGTATTAATATCCACAGGCCTGATTAATTAAAATTTCAAGATACTGATATGTAAGCTCAAGTTATCATCTTCCTTCTTCCTATCACTGAAGACTTTGACTTGGAGGATTTAATTAGGTGTTTTGGCTTCTCTGGTAGGAATCCAAAATGAAAGTGTAAAACAGCCGTGCAAGATAAATGAGGTTCAAAAGATGCAAGCAGAGTCAAGGGGGATGCCATGTGAATAAAGTTGAGGCCCTTTAGAAATAATTGTGCTCAGAGATGAAAGTAGAGAGCATCTGCTCAGCTCAGAGCAATATGTAATCTGACTTTTGATGACTTCAGGACAGGAAAAATGAACACAGCTGGGCTATGTTTCCAATGACCTTGATACTTCCAGATACTTTGGAAAAGCCAGGAGGTTGTCACAATAGGGTGCAGAGACAGACAGACATAGAGACAGATAAATATTCCAGCATCTTTTAGCATAAGGACATCAGCGTTGGTCAAGGTCGACATTTGATTTGCTTGCAAAAATAAAAGGGAGGGCTTATAGACTATCAGATCATCAAATGTTAAAGCTGTCATTATTCTGATCACATAGCCATTTAGACATTTATGGAGCAAATCTGGGGGATGAGGGGGTGGCAAACTGATTGGTTGCAACAGTCTGTGTAATCCAGAGCCCTGATAAGGAAGTGTCCCAAGTCATGAAGAGCTTTGTATTTTCATTCACCTATAAGCAGTTACAATTTCTGTTCAGACTTCCAAAGAAATACAAAAAGGCAGGAGCCAGATGGAAAAAGCCACTGCAACAACTCTCATTCACCTTCATTGCTGCAAGTACTTGAAATCCCTACATTAAGATTTATTGCAAATATTTATTTAAATTTAATCTTAAAAATCTCAAACTCAGAAGTGATGGTCTGTTTATAAATTTGTTTCTCCACCAAAGCACAAGAGAAAAGGAATACATGTTTTTCAGGTCAGTTCAAAGCAGACATTGGGACAGCCTTGCTATTCATACTGGTATACAAACAAATATACTACTAAATTGCTATAGGCTACATTTCTGAAGAAGGAATTGGCAAAACCACCTTTGAGTATTCCTTGCCTAAAGAATCCTATGGAGTGGATGGTGTCACTAGAAGTTGATAAACAACCTGAAGGCACATACACACATGCACATGCTACCAAATAAGATTGCATGTATGTATTTAATTTATTTTCTATCTTGGCTTTTTCCTGAAAAGGGACCCAGTGTAGCTTTCAACACAATTAAAAACCAAATATAATTAAAAACTTGAGTGTACAAAAGTTAAAAACAATCACATTGGCTGTCATGTTAAAACAACCATAATGTGTTCTTAATTGCTATCAAGTCATCACTGACTTATTGTTACCCTATGAATGGCAGACCACTCTCTCCACCCCGCCCCAATCACACAGTTATTACCTGCCCTGTTCAGTTTTGCAAATTAGGGGCAATGGATTCCTTGAATGAATCTATCCATCTGTAATGTGATCATTCTCTTTTCTTCCTGCCTTCCACCTTACCAAGAATTATTTTCTTAATGAGTCATGTCATCTCATGACATGGCTAATTTAGTCCATTTAGTCCATTTAGTCATTTTGGCTTCTAGGGAAAGTTCAGGCTTGATTATTGGTCATTTTGGCAGCCCATTCAATGCTGTAACTGTACACCTGAGTCTTTTGTCTAGCTTCTTCCTAGCTGCTGTTTCAAGTCTGTGGACACATCTGCAGTTACCACTTAGGACCCAACCACACAGGGCCTATAATGCAGGAGCTCCCACAGTTTTACCAGAGACATCCAAATGACATCTCCAGTAAAATTGAATTAATTCGGGACAAAACAGGAAAACCCTGCTTTGTTCATAATTAATTTGATAGCCCATTAAACCTGTATCTTTGTGAAAGGCACAGGCCTAATGGGCTATGGGCTCTGTCGGGACTGACCCATCAGTAGCCCTGGACCTATCAAGGGGTCAGTCAGCACAGCCCTCTCGGGGCTTTTTTGGACTCTATGAACCCCCTCCTTTCAGCATGCTCCATTTCAAGGATGAAAGTCAATGGATGACGGCCAGAAGTAGACAAAGGTCAACTGATGGGCTTTGTGCTGCTTCATCCTTGAAATTTATTTGTTTACTTACCTAAAGTGTCCTACATCTGGGAAAATGCTCCATGTGATGAGGTCCTAATACTTGTTTCAATCCCGAGAACCTAATACTTAGTGATTGGTATGTATTTTGAACACTTCCAGTCTTTGAGCCATTGTTTTATTTTCTACATTTTTGACACATTTTAATTGGGATTTGAGTGAATCTATCTCTGTTCTCTGAAACTGCTCTGTTGGTCTCTATTGATTATTTTGTGAGCTGCTTCCACTTCATTTTCTAAAATTATGTGTTCACAATAAACTGTTATCCATTGAATGTATCACTCTTTCATCATACTTATAGTCTTTTTCAGTGCACTGATTCCATCGTCTTTTTATGTTTACTTGATCATATGGTATGATTCCCTGTTGGGTCACATACGTAGCATCTCCACTCTTGTTTTGAATTTCTACTCAATATCTCAGATTTTTGTGGAAGATATTGCTTGTTACATCATTTTTGTTATCTTCTTTTGTTTCTTTAGTTATTGCAATACATATATAACAAAGTGCACTTTAGCTAGTCTATTACTCAACTTCGCTGTTTTTAATTCTGTTTTTTATTAAGTGTGTTTTTATTTTCATAGGTTAATGTTTGCATTTTATAACTGGTGTATGTTTTGTTTATTGATGTATTGTTTATTGTCACTGTTTTTATCTGATATTATCTGTGAGCCACCCTGAGTCCCCTTCGGGGGAGATGGAGGCGGGGTATAAATAAATTTCTTCTTCTTCTTCTTCTTCTTCTTCTTCTTCTTCTTCTTCTTCTTCTTCTTATTATTATTATTATTATTATTATTATTACATCTCTGTCTTTTTAAACAAGTCTGTAAACAGATGGTTTCATGATTCTGACCTTGGGCTCATTCATATTACATAAGAAATAAGTTTGCTTCCACTTTAACTACCATAGTTCCATCCTATGGAATTTTAGGATTTGAAGTTTAGGAAGAGGCTTTTAGAATTCTCAGTCAGAGAACCTCAATTATCTCACCAAACTACTAACCCCAATATTCCATAAATTGCAACCACTCATGATAGATTGGAATTATAGTTATAGTTGTATGGTATAAAAGAGCTCCCCATGATTGAGCTCCGATTAGACGTTTCTTTCTTTTTGACTAAAGACAAGGGTTTTTTTGGTTTGTTTTTTTTTGCATCCTTCTCTAACAATGTCTCCAGTTTTAATTCTGAGGTCTGGCTCTTCGACAATTAGTTTTAGTTCCTTTTTTGAAAAAAAATAATCCTGAACAATTGGTTAATTTCTAAATACCTGGATTTTTTTTAAAAAAAATTATTTGCTAGCAAAAGAGATGGGGCCATCCTAGCTACCTGTGTGTGTGTGTGTGTTTGTGCGTGAGTGTGTGTGTGTGTGTGGGGGGGGGGGTTATTCCATGATTGCATTCTGCTTTGCCTTTGTAGATATTTAATGATTTGCAAACCATGTAATCTTCTTCCTTTTACTTCTTTTACCAATAACTAGTTTTCCTTTTTTGTAAAAAATAGGAAGACAAACTATTAAATCGGCAAGTCAATAGTTCATTTTTAGTACCTCTGATTCAGCGATCAACATTTCAGTGGCCTCACTTCAGTGTTTCACATACAAGCATCAAAAACCTGTGCACATACTCTGCCCTTTTTCCAGGCATAGATTTGATAGTGTTTTCAGCTATATGTCAGGAATGACATTGCCCCTGGGCATAACTCACTTTATTTGCAAGCTATTACCCCTAGTGCTTTTCTATTATTTGGAAGAAAGTAATGTGTGGACAGTGATGGAGTGGCAACCTTTCCGAATTGCCTTAATGTTTAATCGACAGATGGCATAATACCTTCTACTGATAGCTATCGTGAACTGCATATGTTTAATGACCACTGCTGTGTGGATGCTTCTGATGGGATTGGTTCAGCTTGTTGATGATTGCAGACTGGCAACAGCATAACCTGCCTCTTCCTCTTGCATGCAAGGATGAAAAACACTTTTAGTGTGCCATTCTGCTCCTACATGGAAGTTCATGGTATTCCCCACACCCCATTTGATCATATTAGTAATTGTTGAAATGATAGCTGGAGGCTAAGAAGACAAATCTATTAGGAAAAGCCCAAGTTGGTAATAACGAATTCACATGACGGAAATCCTCATTGGATTGCATATTTCCCATCAGCATGATAAGATGTGCAGGGACCTACCAACAAACAGACCCCAGCTCCGTTTGTTATAAGAGCCCCAAGCAACCGTCAATTTGATCTGTCTCAGATATTGTTTTTTAATGGGCTGACAGTCTATCTACTTTTCCCCAAGAGAACTCTTTCTGTTGTTAATGCAGACTAAGCCCATTTCATTTGCTGTATTTGCTAGCTATGGAAAAGGGCCAGGACATATCCTTTGTTTTGCAACCTTGACATCCTCATTTTGATATCTGAGTTAGACAATAACTCAAAATAGTAACTACACTGCTACAAAAACAATCAATTTTTCTGAGGAGTGGAAGACCTAATAGTTTCTCTGAAATTTCCACTCATGGTGTTTGTTTACTTCAGGCTTGTGTATGCTGTGCTTGTCCACAGAATCTTCACTTAGACAAGATACCCACATTTCAGATTCACACTATTACTCATTAATTTGCTTATTTATATTTATTGAAATATCCTACTTACTGGTATGTGAAAATTGGATAAAGTCTGTTGGACCCACCCACTAAGGCTTTAATACAAAGCTGTGCCTTGAATTGGCACCAGAATAACACCAATTCTGGCACCAAGTCTGTCTCTGAAGGGAAACCATAACCTGGTGTCACAACAGACCCATGTCTTTGATATTGTAGAATAGACAATTGGTTTTCATTTGGATTTTGCTGTATTTTTATATGTGATCAACCACCATATGGGAATTTCCTAAAAGGCAGCCAAATATATTATAATAATAATAAACCACAGAGCTACTCTCTGAATAACTGTTTAGGCAGCCGATCTCTTGATACCCTGTTTCCCCTAAAATAAGACATCCCCAGAAAATAAGACCCAGTAGAGGTTTTGCTGAATTGCTAAATATAAGGCCTCCCCCAAAAGTAAGACCTAGCAAAGGTTTTGTTTGGAAGCATGCCCAACGAACAGAACACCAGAGCATGCAGGATTGGTAAATGTATGTACCACAGAGTGTTGTACATGGAAATAATGGCAGTAACAAGAAATTCTTGATAGGATTCACAGTTTGTCTGGTTATGCTGGTTTGTGATGACAACTACTGTACAGTATATAATAAATGTTCATTTTTTTGTTCAACAATAAATGTGAATTCTTCTTCATGGAAAAAATAAGACATCACCTGAAAATAAAACCTAGAACATCTTTGGGAGCAAAAATTAATATAAGACACTGTCTTATTTTCAGGGAAACACGGTAGGTATGAGGCAGAGATAATAGGACATAATATATAACCAATAATCATAAGCAAGTTAAATTAACATAACAGTATCACAATAAATACACAGTTTAAAAATTTGTACTGAGTTTAAAAACATAATGCACCCCAGAGGCAAAACCAGTAAAAAAATCAATAGGTGTTTGACAGAGCTAAGAGACCACTATCACATTAGTCTCTGATCTAATGGTAGACTTGATCCAAGTACAGACTAGATCTCACTCTGCTCAGCTTCTAAGATCAGATGGGATCTGCTGCCTTTAGCTGTTGGTTGTTTAATACTATTATATTTTAACTCCCATGAAACTGAACAGAAGGTCTTGCAAGTTTTTCTGTCATAGGTGGGAAAGTAATTAGACCACTCTGGACTCTCACATTGCTGCTGTTTCTGTTGTTGTTGTTGTTGTTGTTGTTGTTGTTGTTGTTGTTGTTGTTGTTGTTTGCTTTCAAATTGTTTCAAACTTATGGAACCCCAAGGCAAATCTATCTTGAGGCTTTCTTGGCATGATTTGTTCAGAGTGGGTTTGCCTTTGCTGAAAGATGTGACTTGCCTAAGGCTGAGCGCTAGTCTCCAGTGTTGTAGTCGTCCAAATGTTCAAACCAAATCACTACACCATGCTTTATGGTAGCACAATTTGCAACCATACGTCAGGCTGCAAAATATGACTGGGTGTTGTGTTCTAGATCTGGCTGTAGTTGTAGGTCTCCCAAGCCTTTGTTTGGTACCAAACACTGTTACTGCTACTAGATACACTTCATTAGTGGCAAATAATACAAAGTAGAGGATCTCCTTCCTACCTCCATCTCATCAAGTACCTTTGACACAATATAATTTTATATTCTGCCACCACTGAAATAAAATTGTCTCAAAATTCTGTCTTCGATGCTTAAACATGCAAGTGGGTCATATAAATTTAGCTAAGCTATTGCTTGATAGATTCTGTAAAGGGGCTCTGCTCCCAAAGCAGTGATTGTCCACCTACCAAAGAATAAGTCTTTATCAAATTGTCATAACCTGAGCTCTAAAATTACCATTTGCAGTTGAAAACATTGGCTAACTTATTGATGGATTGTAAAGGGAGCCCACTGCTACAGGGCTAGATTAGTCTGTTCTTTTTCTGTTGGGAGAATGAAAGAATGAAGCCTGTTAGAAGAGAAAAATGTCGGCACAATATTTTTTTTCTTGCCTCCTAATGGCAAAAAGTTCTGCAAAACATAAAATAAAATAAAATCAACCGTCGTCATCTTGATTTCTCAAGGGGGAGCTGGGATGCTTCGGTTTGTCATTTTGACAAGAAATTGCATTTCCAGAAGTTTTCTGCATAGATGCAGAATCTTCACCATAAAATGATAATAAAATCCATATTATTTGGAACAAATCTGGCATTTTTACTATTTTTGCTTGATGTGTATATCTTCTCACTTGATTCTTATTTGTTGCTGTTGTTGTTACATTTTATACATGCAACTAAATCACATTTTGCTTAGAGTCTCCACTGCCCTTCCCTATTTATCCTGCAGCTATATTCATTCTTTGTCTCAGGGAAATGATTTCTCTCCCTAATCAGATTAAGCCAAATGGGGTTCCCTAACCGGCAAACAGAACCCTGGCAGCTCTCTGTGGCTGAACTAATTTGCACGAGCAGAACCGATCATCCCTTCCTCTGGTGTCTTAATTATAAGTTTTAATCCCTTTGATTTTGGAACCAAAGAAATGAGGATTGTGGCAGTGGGATTTGGGTATATTTGTTTAATATAGGGAGATATGGCTTAGGAACTTCATTTAATGCACAGTGTCAGCACCAATGGCACATGTTCATGCTAATTTCATTTTTTCTTCCTTTTAAAAAATTCATGGCTTTTCCCTTGCATACCACTGTTCAGCTCCAGGCTTAGCTTTAGATTTCTAATGGAAAGGCTTTGCCAGATGTTTCTTTTTAAGGTTTTTTTTAAGAAATGGGCATGCATGTTTCCACTTTTGTTTCTTTAAAAATCAAGGTCATCTCTGCACATCTGTTCCAGCTATCCAGGCTATCACAGGTCTCCTAAGTACAACTGAAAATTATGCTGACACTGAAAAAACCTACTGTTTCCTTATGAATGGGTCTCACCCTACTCTTTGGAAGAACAGATCAACCACCCGTGGTAATAAGTAAAAATGGGATTGATGGTCAGAGGAAACATTCTTGGTGTTGTATGATCTGGCTTGCATCCTGTTAAGCTTGTCCTAGAACACTATTCAAGAACCTGTTGAGGATGGTGTGCATTGATGGATGTGTGCACCATTTTACCATGTTTGTCTAAAGCAGTAAAGCATCTTGGGTCAAGATACCTGCTGGGATTAAGAAAAAAAGATCCAACTGTAGACCTAATGTCGAACAATCATCCTGCTTCAACCATGCTTATCTCTTTGCCACAAAGAAGTTGGTCAACTCAAAAGCATTCCTGTGAATGTCTCCCTAGCATCTCAATTGCTATACCAACCCCTTGAGATTAGGAGCAACATAAATTATTTAATCGGATCAGGAGATATACCAGCTCTATCAATATATAGACAAGAGGCCACTGACAAGGTCACATATTCAATACTAAGACTATGTGGATAGAAAAATAGTGATTGACTGAGGTTCAGAACTATAGGGCATATAGTATAGGATAACTGTTTACTCAGCACCCTCTGCTTGTAAGATAAGGTCAGATATAAGACTAGAAATACCTTGGAAAATCAAACCACAATCCAGGATTGACTTTTTTAAAAAGTAAGGGAAGAGTTGAGAACTTCATGCCTTGTCTTTTCTAAGATAGCAGTAAAAACCCAAGGAATTCAGCTTCTCTGAAACATTTTTTCCCAGTTCAGGGGCCAGAGATTGGTCACACAAGTACACCAGTGGAAGAGCCATGACCTTTACATGCACTTGTGTCTCATAGCTGACAATTTTTAAAACTGCTACTACTTAGCTATTAGTAGTTATACCTTATGTACCGCCTTTCCTCTGAAGATCGTAAGGCAGCCAGCATGGCTCCCCTCCTAACTTGATCTTCGAAATAAGCCTGTTATGTTGATCAAGTTGAAAGTGACTGGCTGACCCAGTTGCCAAGTGAGTTTTCTGCCTCACTGGGAAGCAGAACTTGGATGTTTCAAGTTCCAGTTCAACAGTCTACAATCACTATGATTGGACTAAAATGGGGTGGGATAGTGGTACTTGTGGATGTTATTATACTTCTCTTTATAGATCAAATCCTGCCAAGAAGTGATTCATTTTGCTGATACATTTTGTTCATGGAACAAAGTATGACATATATTGCATATAGTGCAGAGGTACTGGTAAGACTTCTACCTTCCAACTTTTTGTTTCTTCGTAGTATTTACTTATACCATAGGCTTTCCATCTGTAAAGAGCCCCGGCATGACACACAACTCAGAACATTATTTTAAAACAGATCAACACTTAAAATTTTAAATAATGAAATAGCTAAAACAGTTCCAAAATCTAACTTTAAAAAATGTTAATCATCAAAGGCTGCACAGTGAAATGTAGCCATAGCTGCTTGCTAGAAAATCAATAGAGATGAATCCAATCTAAATTCCCATAGAAGGGAGTTCTACAAACCTGGCCTCTTGAAGTGCTGAACCACTTTTGTTATGGATGTAAAATTGTAGGCAGGCTCATAGTCAGGAGGTGGTCTTTCAGATATCAAAGGCCAAAGTTGTTTATGGCATTGAAGGTCAAGACCAACATCTGAAAGCTCCCCCACATGCTCCTCCCAAGCTCTTTTATTAGTCACATGGCACAAAACCAGGAAGAGGTACCAGCAATGAGCAGGTAGATTCCCCTGTCGTTGCTGTCGCTGTCAGGAACGAGAACAGAGAGGGGATGGTAGTTGGGCCCCTGCCATTAGCACTGAACCAATTTCAGTGTGGCTGCGCAGTAGGGACTCCTTCCCACCACTGAGGTGGCTCAGAGTGTCAAGCCCCAATGCAGGCTGGCATTTTTGATACCAGTTCTGCTCCCTATTGTGTGTCTGTAAAGAAATGCCCTATGTCAGAGTGTGTTTCAGCAATTTAAATGGGAAATATTTAAGACATGACCAAATCTTTCTTGGGAAGGACCCAGCAGGCATTTTTTTCAAGGCTGGGAAAAGAACTCCTGACCACTGTAGCCACCAGGCCTTCTGGAAACAATGCTGGTTCCAAAATGCGAACCTCATCTTTTAAAAAGACAGTGCAACTTCAGCCAAAGTGGATTGCAATGTCATTTCCAGGCTGGCTTTCTTCCAGACCAACAGAACATCTACCTTTCTGAACTGTTGTATGGTCCCACTACCACAATAGTGTCCCCTGCCTGGCAATGACATATTTCATTCACAGTACACTTTATCTATAAATGAGAAGGCAAACAGTAGTCGCTGGATGTCAGTCTGTTACTTATCTCCCCATCCCTGCTAAGATCTAATGTCTCTGCATCTGCCTGGCCTTGCACTTTCTTGAGAAAAGTGGATAGCAGGATTGAACACTCCTATTAAGTGCATGGTTATTAGAACTGCATTAGGTTAGTGTTTTTGCCAGCCTAGAGTGGTATTTTGGTTCAGTTAATAGGACTATAGCTTTTATAGTGATCCCCAGCATTCTGCAGTTCAATTTCAATTACCCACACCATATCAACACTGCTGAAGATGAAAGTCTTATTCCTCCATTTGTGAGCAATTCCCCCCTTCCAATAAACCATTTATGCAGTACTGGGTGATAGCTGTTTTATTTTGATCAGTCCACAAAAATCAAAGGAATAAAAAAAAATCATTTCTCAAAAATAACCTATCTTAATCATGAAGCAAATTTAGTTAATAGTCATTGGAATTGTATATTCCTGTTCTTAATCGTTGGACTAGCAAGAGCCTGGGATACATTTCATTCTCATTCTTTGTCTGTCTGCAGATGGCAAAGACATTTTAATGTTAAGCCTATGGTGACAGATATCAATACACAGCACAAGTATAGCTGTTTTTGCAAGAAAAGCATTGGAAAGTTTTGCACAAACATTTCCTTAACTCAAATTTAGCCTTTTTTTTTGCATACCATGGACAGCAAAACCATTGTGATTAATTCCTTCTCTTAGGAATGAGCAGACACTGCTGTTCCATGAACAAGTTATCTTCAACATGCTGTTCACTTTGTCATATTTAGCAACAAAATCTAAATGTCTATTATGCTGTGTGAGCAGAACATAACGGTCAGTACTACAGCAATACTACCATTTCATTCAAGGGTGAGGAACATTTGATCTGCTGAATAGTTTGGTCTACAATTTCCATCAGCCCAGCCAAAATGGCCAGTAGTAGGGACTGTTAGAGTTGCACTCCAAGACATTACCACCTAGTTTAAATTGAATTAACCCCCTTTATGGATATACAGTAGAGTCTCACTTATCCAAGCCTTTTAGTAGTCATTGTTTTTGTAGTAAATGTTGCAATGTTTTGGTGCTAAATTCGTAAATACAGTAATTACTACATATCATTACTGTATATTGAACTGCTTTTTTGTCAATTTCTTGTAAAACATGATGTTTTGGTGCTTAATTTGTATAACCATAATGTAATTTTATGTTTAATAGGCTTTTTTCTTAATCCCTCCTTATTATCCAAGATTTTCACTTATCCAATGTTCTACTGGCCCGGTTATCTTGGATAAGTGAGACTCTACTGTAATAAGAGTTGTGTAATATTTTTTCAATCCATAGTTCTTTGAATCTGAACCTTTATTTTCTCCTTTAGACTCTACTTTGGTTCCTACACAGGTTTTTGACCAGTTGGCAATGATAGTTGGCCAGATGTAACAGCTATCTTTCTCCCTTGTGCTTCCCTGGGTCTTATTTTGGAATTTATTTCCATTTATTTCCAGATATATCACCAACTCCAGCTTTATAGGACTAACTGGCTGTGTATGAATTGTTGGAACTAATCAGTTGCCTTCTCTTATGAATGTTTCTGAAGGACTTTCTCTGGGAAGGTTTGTGGCAGCATGGCATTTTTAAATACACTACTTTCATGTCAAATCCTTCTTGGGCTGACAGGTCTGCCATTACATTAATCGAATTTCTCTTTAGAAGACAAATAAACTATGTAAAAATGCAAAAATTGGACAATTTGAGCTGAAATTACAAAATATGAATGATCACTTTTGTTCTTGATTTGGAGGTGAAATAATACCTCCATCATATGGCTTCCTTTTATTTGGGAAGGCGATAGGGAGGTGATAGGTCCTCTGTGAGGAGAAGGTGGGGCGATCCTGGCAGGGGATAAGGAAAAGGCAGAACTACTTAATGCCTTCTTTGCCTCGGTCTTCTCACAAAAAGAAAGTCATCCACAACCTCAGCAACATGGAGTGGATGAAGGATTAGGGGAAATCCAACCCCAAATAGGGAAAGAAGTCATCCAGGAATACCTGGCTGCTCTAAACGAATTCAAATCCCCAGGGCCATATCAACTACATCCAAGAGTATTGAAGGAACTAGTGAAATTATCTAGAACCACTGGAAATTATCTTTGAGAGTTCTTGGAGAACGGGAGAAGTCCCAGCAGATTGGAGGAGGGCAAATGTGGTCTCTATCTTCAAGAAGGGAAAGAAGGACGACCCAAACAATTACTGTCTGGTCAGCCTCACGTCGATACCAGGCAAGATTCTGAAAAAGATTGTTAAAGAAGTGGTCTGCAAACATTTAGAAACAAATGTGGTCATCCCTAATAGTCAACATGGATTATCAAAAACAAATCATGCCAGACTAATCTGATCTCTTTTTTTGATAGAGTCATGAGGAGGGTAGATCCAGGCAATGCCATGGATGTAGCGTACCTGGATTTCAGTAAGGCCTTCGACAAAGTTCCCAATGGCTTTCTGGCAAACTAGTAAAATGTGGGCTAGACAAAACTACAGTTAGGTGGATCTGTAATTGGCTAAGTGAACAAACCCAAAGCATCACTAATGCGTCTTCTTCATCTTGAAAAGAAGTGACAAGTGGAGTGCCGCAGGGCTCCGTCCTGGGCCCGGTTCTGTTCAACATCTTTATTAATGACTTAGACGAAGGGTTAGAAAGCACGATCATCAGGTTTGCAGATGACACCAAACTGGGAGGGATAGCTAACACTCCAGAAGACAGGAGCAGAATTCAAAACGATCTTAACAGACTAGAGAGATGGGCCGAAACTAACAAAATGAAGTTCAACAGGGACAAATGCAAGATACTTCACTTCGGCACAAAAAATGGAAATCAAAGATACAGAATGGGGGACGCCTGGCTAGACAGTAGTACATGTGAAAAAGATCTTGAAGTCCTTGTGGACAACAAGTTAAACATGAGCCAACAATATGATGTGGCAGCTAAAAAAGCCAACGGGATTCTGGCCTGCATCAATAGGAGTATAGTGTCTAGATCCAGGGAAGTCATGCTACCTCTCAATTCTGCCTTGGTCAGACCACACCTGGAATACTGTGTCCAATTCTGGGCACCGCAATTGAAGGGAGATGTTGACAAGGTGGAAACGGTCCAAAGGAGGGTGACTAAAATGATCAAGGGTCTTGAGAACAAGCCCTATGAGGAGCATCTTAAAGAGCTGGGCATGTTAAGCCCGCAGAAGAGAAGGCTGAGAGGAGAAATGATAGCCATGTATAAATATGTGAGGGGAAGTCATAGGGAGGAGGGAGCAAGCTTGTTTTCTGCTGCCCTGGAGACTAGGGCATAGAACAATGGCTGCAAACTTCAGGAAAGGAGATTCTACCTGAACACTAGGAAGAACTTCCTCACTGTGAGAGCTGTTGGGCACTGGAACTCTCTGCTGCGGAGTGTAGTGGAGGCTCTTTCTTTGGAAGCTTTCAAGCAGAGGCTGGATGGGCATCTGTCAGGGGTGCTTTGAATGTGATTTTCCTGCTTCTTAGCAAGGGGTTGGACTGGATGGCCCATGAGGTCTCTTCCAACTCTATGATTCTATGATTCTATGATTTGGTCCTAAATTGCTTACCATTGAACAACTCCAGTTTCTGGTATGTGGAGGGTTATTATTAAACTTTCCCTTCCCTCTAACTAACCATTACTTTTACAAGTTTTCTAAAATTAAATTACTTTTCATGTACAAAGTTGACTGGACTCTTTTTCTTTTTGAGCACTCCATCTCATGAACTATCTGGGCACATCTTTAATAAGTGCTTGAGCTGATTATTATCGACAGTGTTGGGGCTTGCTGTCATTATTTCTGTCCCCTCTCATACCTAGCTTAAAGCCTATCAGAATGGTATTCAAGACACTTATTTTCCATGTTTAATTTTCATTCAAACTGGCATTCACCAGCTTTCTTCAATTTCCTGACCTTTCTCTCCAGGCTCTTGTCCTGAGTGCCCCCAGAGGATAAAGAGGAGAGGCCTTTAAAGAGCTGGAACAAAGTGCTTCTTCAGAGCTCAATGCCTGAATCAGCAGCCTGCTGACTTAATGAACTGTCACAAATTATTGTGCCTTTCCTCAGACAAGTGGCCTTCTTGTCTAGAAAGGCCAAATTAAAGTGACAGATTGAGCCAGCTACGGCAATTTCATCATTTCTGAAACTAGGGTTAGACCTCCAAAATGGGAAGGGTACAACTGAGCTGAAGAACCTGGAGCAATAGACCACCACTTGCCAAGCTGCAAACTCACAAGAGTTGGAAACCAGTCTGCACTTTTACTCTTATACAGAAAACTTAATGGAAACAATACATTCTAGAGATAGCCTCATGGTTTGGTTTGGTTTGGATTTTGTTTCTGTTATTGTGAATGCACTAGGGATGGAAACAATACTTTAGAATATCAAAAAAATTATGAAAAAACTGTTTTTCAAGTGTTGAGACATCATATGGAAAAGAATCCTGGGCTGACAAAAACCCTTGCTGTACAGAACTTATTCTATGCTTAAGAGGTTGCTTTTCACAGACAATCGTCTTTTCTTTGGAAGGTAATATTTCCATTCATAAATATAAATTCATGCACAGAAAATGTAGTTTTGTGCACAGAAATTTGTGCCGTATAAAATTCAAACATTGGTGCTTTGCATAGGAAATAGTATATTATACATAGGAGGCAATATTTCTGTGTTGAAATATAATTTTACATGGAGAAAATGCTGTTTTCTGTGTCAAACAATTCCATGCGAATTTTGCATAAGTCCAAAATTGGAATCAAGCATCTAAGATGTGGTTTTTGAAGACTTTCTCACACTAGTAAGAAAATTGCTAAAATCACTCATTGTTACCTCCGAGAAGAAATGTAGTGAAGAATAAAACCCCCAAAATGCACAAGAAAGAACCATTATTATCCTCAGACTGAGTCCTAGAAGGTTCTATCTCTAGGCTTCAGCTGAGAAGTGAGTTTCAAATATCAACTCAAAACAGACCTGAAATTCAACTATCAGCATAAACTTGCAAGGATACAGATCCAAATAGCAAGTCATTTGTGTGAAGCAGAGGCTTACTTTTCCATTATTAAAGTTTTGGATAGTATGATTGAAATAGTTGTAACTGTAATGTGTGTCACTTCATGTAACCCATTTACCACAAAGAGTTATATTTCAAGTGACCTAAGCATTATGTCACTTACTACTTCCTATCCTATTCTCAGGAAAGATCAAAAATGCCTAGTTCACAACCTCAAATATGTGATATGCTTGTCACTAAAAATATAACAGCATGGTCTATTTGTGAAGTCCACTTGCAAGTTCTGTACAGTCCAGCACTGCTTCTCAAAGCCATGATTTTTTTTCCTTCTGAAGAAGTCCTGCAATGTACAGAACTTGCAAGTGGACTTCACAAATAGACCATGCTGTTATATTTTTAGTGACAACCGTATCACATATTTGAGGGTGTGAACTAGGCATTTTAAATCTGAAAGAAAAAAATGTCAGTCACATTCTATTCTGGTAAACATAACTTCTTCAATCTTTTCAGGAATGTTATCAGTGCTTTCTTTACAGCTTTCCAGTAATATTTTCAATGCTATATCAACAAACTGTCTCCAAATGTAACCAGAGGCTTGAAAATTTTTTCCTTCACAGAAATCTTAACAAGTGAAGGTAGGGGTTATGCGAAAATTAGGTCTCTGATGTGTGATTTTTGGAGCATCCAGTCAACTAAGTTGGAAAAGGGGGAAAGAGTGCCTACAAGATGCATGCATGCTATGGATTATTTATGATAAACATCATAAATAAATGCATCATGTCTGCACTTAGCAGGTATACCTCCTGTGCCAACAGCAGATGTTCAGTCATATCAGAAGGTGACCTCAATTGCTAATTCATTTTTGTTGGATGGATTTCCATCTCCATTGGCTTTGGTTCCTTTACCAGAACCATTAGCTCAGCGTATGTCTTTGCCATCATGGGCAGAGTTTCATTTTCCTCCTGTTACAAAATCAGTCATGGGTCAAATTATGTTGTCTTCTTCCCCCACTTTCTGTTTCACTGACCTCTTTCTTTATCCAGCCTGTTAGCTGCTGCTTCAACCTTATATAAACCATTTGGTGAATTGTTCTTTTTAAAAAGGGTATTTTTTAGGTTGCTATCTTGCATTCTCTATTAAATGAAGCTTTCCTTTGGGCAAATTATCATTCCACGCCTCTTCTATTTCTTTCCAAAATTTTGGTTAAAGCTGTCATTTCTCAATTAGTGTCTGACACATGATCTCCTCAAATCATTTCAGTTAGGGTTTTGTACAGGTTATGCCAGTGAAATGGCCTTGACTCATATACTAAATGATATTCTAATGGTTAAGGTTTAGCACCAAACATCTGTTGAATCTTTCTGTTGTTTTCAACCCTTGTATTTGAAGGGTTGCTGGCAACTCTTTCAATTGTCAGGAGCCTCAGAATCCTGCTGGATGACAGTTTGTCCCTTTATACCTTTATTTGGGTAATAACAAAGGCAGGTAATTTCCATGTTTTGAACATCTGTGGGATCTGTATATCTTTGAATGTCAAGCCTGTCTTTCTGTTAGTCCAGGCTTATGTCATGCCTAGATTGCAGCAATAGCTTACTGGCAAGTTAACCTTCTTGCTCTGTTCTCCTTCTGGCTCTAATTCAGAACAGTGCCATCCAGATTATTTTAAATCTTCCTAAATATTCACTCATTTCCCCCCACGTAGATCCCTCCAATAGCTACCAGTTCAGGCCAGGGCCAATTTCAGCAAATCAAAGAGAAAGGTCTTCAATCCCTTATGAAAAAAGCTGAGCTCCTCCTCCATCTGTGGAATGGTCTTCCTTTGGATTTCCTGCTGGAAGAGGAGCTCAGCTTTTTTTCATAAGGGATTGAAGACCGTTCTCTTTGATTTGCCAGATTAAGTGTCTGAGGCTGGTTCTACACTGACCATATAATGCAAGTTAATCTGCACTGAACTGCATTATATGGCCAGTGTAGAACCATATAATAGAGTTCAATTCAGTTCAAACTGCATTATGTAGTTCTACACTGACCATATAATGCAGTTCAAACTGCATTATCTGATCAATGTAGTACCAGCCTGAGTTGTGCCCTAGGCTACTGTGATGGTGGTGGCTGCTGGGATGCTGAGGGCTTTATATGTATTTATAACCTTATGTTTTACTGTCTTTATCTCACACTGTATATGTTTGATGCTCAACCCTTTGGTTGAAATTGGGTTATAGATGTTGTTTTGTCATCATTGTCATTATTGAGGTTGTCGTCATCATCTTTCCATAAATTGATTTAATAGAAGATCTGTATGGTTATTTGATAAAATCACTATGAAATGTTAAGGTTTTCATGGAAGAGCAACATGTACATGAAATGTATTTTTAAAAAACAACAGATTTATGCTTAATCTAAAAAAGGAAGTGCTTCACTCTCCCCATAGTATTTTCACTCTCCCCATAGTATTTTCCCAATCTGAGTCAACCCCTCTCCCAGAAGCTTTTATTAGCCCCATGAGTGGAAAAAATACAAGCACCTCAGAGGAAAAGGAAATACCAGTTATTGCATTTCTCGTGCAGTGGAGAACATTCAAACCTGCTGGATATAATAAAGACAAATGGAAGCAGTTCTTCATAGCATAGCATGGGGGAGAATCCGCTGGTGGCAGAACCTGTCTTCCAATCAGTTAAAATATTGGAAGTCAGCCCAGAGAGCAATTTTATAAATGGTGCTATAAATTCTGTTTACTTGTTGGGTTTGGAGAAAGACTTTTTGAAAGTGCAATGTCATGTTTAATAAGAAAGCACATTATCAATAAGGTCTGAGACCTTCTGACTTGAAAAGCATTTTTAAATAAAGATTTTGCCAAGCCCTCCCTATCTTGGCAGGAAGGGCAGATCAGAAAATTATTGCTGTTGTTCCAGGAGGCTTTTAAAAAAAAATCATTTTGATCACTATATGGTGTCTTACATTTGCCAGGTATACAGGGGGTGGGGGTGGGGGGGACCCAGTCATTTCATATTTGTCATGTATTGAACTATTATTCCTACAGAAGAAACCAGAGAGGCATACTTTTTGCAACATCAAGACACTTATGAAGCTATGTCTTCTGAGGTCGCTCAGGGAACTGTGGGTATTCCAGTGGAGTCATTGGTTAGTTTTACTATTTCTTTAGGCTTCTCTGGCTAGATACTAGGATGTGAATCAACAATGGGTTCAAATTACAAGAAAAGAGATTTAACTTAAATATTTGTAAGAACTTCCTGATGGTAAGAACTCTTTAATATGGGAATAAATTATCTCAGAAGATAATTGATTTTTAGGGCTTTTAAACAGAGGTTGAATGGCCATCTCTTGCGACTTCTTCACAAAGGCTGCCGGAATCACCACAGATCATGGTGATTCTGACAATGCCCATCCATAGATGTGGGGAACCTGTTTCCCGATGTCCCACATCACCTGACTCACAGGAGTTCTCATTCCACTGGGAGAAGCATCCACCAATCAGCTTCCTTCTGTTGATCCAAGGCAACGCTGAAAGCCACCCATGTGGCCACTGCAGTGGCATGTGTCACTTTGCCTTTCCTTTTATGACAGAGCCTTCTTGGAAGTTCCAGTGTGTTATGGAATGGGACCTGGCAGGCTCCGTCATAAAAGCAAAGGCAAACCAGTGCATGCTGCTTATTAATTAGACCTAATATGATAAGGTCCTTAGATGTGGATTCCTCTCTGGCAGGTTCCTGAACTTAGATGTCAATTGCTAAATCTCAGCACCATGAAAGTGCATGGTTGTTGTGCAGCTACAGATGTCACTCAATATTTATATAGAAATGTGTCAACTGGGCAACATCTGTGACCCCATACTGAGCCATCTGAGACATCCCTTTTTTTACTGCTTCTTTTTGTCCAGTAAAGAGAAGGTTTCCCCCTCCCATGACAGAATTACTTTGTAACAGCAAATTACCTTGTAGGAAAGTTAATGAATTAATGTTCTATGATATTGAAAATGTAATGGTTAACATTCTTATTAACTTTTTCAAGTTAAAGGAGTACCTCAATTACTCCACAGTGAGTCATTAACTGAAAAATCTAAAATCTGGATTATGAGGTTGCCCTTTGAGGATTAACAAGATACTCAAGGTTCAACTTAATTTAGGAATATTTATTTAGCATTGCAACTGCCCCCTCCCCCCCCAAAAAAAGATAACTCAAAGATTCAGTTCTTACACCAAAGAAAGAATAAGAACACTTACAAAGATTAAACTTGAAGATATGCTGCAATTTAGGATTCCTCTTCCGAAATTTTAAATCACATTAAGTGCCTCCAAAATGCCAATGTTGACATCTAGTACCAGGGATCAGAATGAATATGTTGATAAAATTATATTACCACCTGTGGGTTTTAAAAAATTAAAATAGAATATATAGTCCATCTTTTTCAACAAAATTCCATGCAATTTAAGTGTATTTTCCTGGGAGACAATTTGGGAGGGACTCAATCTGCTTGTTATGGTCCTCCACTCCCCCTGAAAGCCTCCCCTTTTACCATCACTGTATCTTCTCTGTATGCTATGTGGCTGCTGTGATAGTGCATTATACAAGCCCACCAACAGCACACAGGAGGGAGAGAAGTGCACCAAGAAGAAACTCATACTATCCTATCTTGTTATGCAATGAATAGGTGAGAAAGAATTGGCAAAGTAAGGAGGAAGTTCACAGGGGAGGCTGAAGTTATAAGCTGGGCAAGCAACTGCGGGTGGTGCAAAATCCACTAGGGGTGCCATTGAGGCACCGGGGCCTGAAGTGACCAGGGAGGGTTGCGAGGGTACTTACCCATATCTGGCTCAGCACTGAGGCCTGCCCCTCAGTGCTCGGCTCAGAGCGCTCAGCTTCAGCCTGGAAGGGAAGGGAAGGGGGAGGGGCTGTCTGAATGGCTGGCAGCCCCTGGCTTTCCATCATTCAGGCAGCTCTGCCCCCTTCCCTTCCCAGCTGAGCACTCTGAGCCAAGTGGTGATGGCCAGGCCTCGGCACTGAACCGGGATGCAGGGGGGATATCTAGCTGACCCAGGCAGGGACAGTCATCCAGGTTCAGAGCCAAGGCCTGGCCGTCGCTGCTGGGTTCAGAGCACTCAGCCAGGAAGGGAAGGGAAGGGAAGGGAAAGGAAGGGAAGGGGGCATAGCTTCCTGCATGACGGACAACCAGGGGGCTACCCATCATTCAGGCAGCTACACCTCCTCCCCTTCCCTTCCCTTCCCTTCCCTTCCCTTCCCTTCCCTGTTGAGCACTCTGACATATGAACATCATGATATAAATAAACTTCTTTTATCTATTTTATTCACCTCTACCTCTTACCTTTTATTTTTCAGTGATTGGTTTTGGAGGGGGGCACCAAAATACTGTTCGCTTACACTTGAAAATTACCTAGGGCTGGCCCTGGAGGTTCTGGGTGAACTGATGATGAGTAAACAGTGGACGTATATGAGAGAACCTTTATTTAATTCAGCACATGACTACATGAATTCAGTACATTATGATTTTTAGAAGTTAATGGATTTAAATGGGAAATTGACTAGATTACTGGCCTTCCTCAACATGTTGCTGATGCCACAGCCATTTGATCCACTTGTGGGGTGAATAATGTGACTGCCTGATATGAGTATGAAACAGCCATAATCTTTATTAACCAGAAAGGAGAAAGGCCCATGAAGTACAGTTCATGCTGCCACTCAATAGTAATAAATATATGTCATGAGACTGACATCTCAGCCAGAGGTGCAATAAGAGCCATCACTAGCAATACAGTTTAGAAATATATCAGGGCTTAAAGGCCAATGACTTGGTGCTTATAAAGTGAAGAGGACACTACTTTGACCCAACAAAGCAAAAAATTGGTGCAGCTACTAAGACTAACCCCATTGACATCAATATAACTCAGCTCTTTAAAGGTAAGCAGGTGCTCACAAGACACATTCAGAAATGTTCATGATCTTGACACTTTGAGCTTCAATCCTTTATGCTCTATTTTGTGCAGAATCTTGCACAGCTTATGATCTTTATTGGCCAAATTATGAGAATGAATTGCACATCTCAGATGAAAAAGAGACTTCCCTAAGCCACTGCCTCCTAACTTAAATCCAGATCACTCCTTTGGTGCTGATGAGGAGTAAAAGCATGGCAGATCAAACCACTAAGTTATTTCCTGCAACCCTCTGTGCTTCTCCTGTAGAACTCTAATCACAATATTAACCCAAACTGAACCTAAATTAGAAAATGAATTCTGACAAAACAGCACCCTTTTGCACAATGAAAAAAGAAAGCTAAAGAAAAAGCTTGGTCCTCTCTAATGTCATCATGAGATGAAGAGGACATTGGTACTTCCATATTATTTCTTTGTATATTTCAAAATTAGTCTCAGTACATTTTGTCAGAAGTATAATTGTATCAACATCTAGGGCTAGATTACATTTCTAGACCTTAATTACTTATTAATATGATCTGTTTCAAACCATTCCAACACAGGAAATTGAGGGCTCTAGTCTGAATGTCTGCACCATAGTTTAGCAGACAACAAAATGGAAGAAACACAGAGTAACTACAAAATATCTTTTAATCCAAGATTTTCCCATTCTGTCCCCAGGAAGTCATTGTCCTTTGTTCTTACAATTGGTCCAAGGATGCTCTGAGAACAGAGCAGAAGGTGAGCACTGTTTAGAGGTGATCCTTGACTCTTTTTTACCATGTGTGAGGGGGTTTAGTTTTGTTTGCACATGGTAAGAAGACGGGGTCTCTGCTGAGTAACCGGCCTACTTGAGGATGGAGCCAGCAGTCATTATGTCTAATAGGGCTGTACGACTGATAAAACAAATGTTTCAAAACTAGGGTGCACCGGTGTTTCATTTCTAAAATGTTTCTAAACAATCAATAGTAAACATTTCATTACTATAACAAGAGTGATGAAATTTCGTTACTTTTTCATTATAGTAATTCTGGAAGTGGGGAAGCTTCAGAGGCTCCTTTCACCCTCATTTTAACAGCTATTGGGGTGAAACTTACTACAAGAGAAGTAAGAAGAGAAGATCCAGCAACTTGATGACTGTGTTTCTACTCTTAAGCATGGTCTTCTTGGACAGAATCATTGAGAAACACACAGGGGATTTCTTTGAGGAGGAGGTCAGTTCCCAAACACAAGGAATGGGGAGAAATATGACACTTAGGTGTTGAAAAAATTGATTTGAGGCTTTCTCCTTTATTAGGGATGATGATGAACAATAAGAACAACAGTGTCAGTCCTCAGAGAAAATGAAGGTGAACTTGGAAGATTCAGCATATGGAATGATTTCTGCCAATCCGAAGAGGAGGAGGAGGAGGAGGAGGAGGAGGAGGAGGAGGGAAAGAGACTTCCTACTGGGGGAACAGAAGCAGTGGTTTGTGGACTTGGCAGTATATCTCAAGAACTGTATTAACTCCCTGGGTTAAACATCCATAACAGATAGGCTGACAAGACTAATCAAGCCCACTGACTGTTGCCCCTACCATTTATTCCATGTGTGAACCAATGACATTGTATGGCATAGCATTCAGGATATCACAAATTATTTCTCAGGGTAGTATGCCAATTGACTTTGATTTACAGGTTGTCATTTTGTCTCTCTTCCCCAATTAAAGATGTGGCCCAGGAAAAGAGAGAAAAATAGTGCATGCTACCATCATGAAAGATTTGTATCTTGGACCATGGTCTGTGGTTTCATGAAGATTGACTTTTAGCAAGTGACGGGTTGCATCCCAGGTGTTGATGGAAATAATAGAGCAGAATCAAAGATGTTAGGAAAATTAGGCGTGAATTTTGTGAGACCAAAAGTTTGTTCATCGCAAAAACATTTTTCAAGCAACAAAAGAAACAATTGTATGCATGCACATCCCTGAATGGCCAATATAGAAATCAAATAGACTACATAATGAGAAGCGTAAAATGAAGAACCTCTATTATTTCTGCAAAAACTAGATGAGGAGCAAACTGTAGCCCAGATCATGAACTACAGATATAAAATATTACAATACAGATGTGGAACAAGATTATACCAACCACCAGCCTAAAATACAACTTGAAGAAAATCCCTATAGAATGTAAAGGTAATAGGAAAAATAGTTTTTCACTACTAATCCTAATTGACCAGGAGCCATAGATATGCATTATAAAGCCCAGTTAATCAGGAGACAGAAGCCAGGGACATAACCTTAGAAGAATGCAAGAAGACATTATCTATAGCCACAAAAAAGATGAGGGGAATCTCAGTGGATGACAGACAAAATGCTTGAAGCAGTTAAGGAGAAGCAAGAGTAAAAATAACAGAAATATAGTCAGAATCTGGAATGAAACTGCTGAATGGATTTTTCACAAGAATAAGAGGAACTAATAATCAATGCAGAGAAATAAAAGGAAAAAATGAAGAACGAAAGACCTCTTCCATGCGATTCAAAAAATCAAAGAGAAATTCAAACCAAGAGATAACATGCCATGTGACCAATAGGAGAACACATTTATGACCAAATGAAAGAACTACATAAATGAAATGAAAGGGTGTCAGATTCATTTGAGAAAGAACCATATGAAGATGAACCTCCAATTTTAGAAACTGAAGTGGAAGCTGCACTTAGAGCAATTGGCAGAAATAGATCTATAGTAATAGAGCTGCTTCAAGCTACAGAGAGATAATCTATTCTAGTTCTAACTAAAATCTGTCAACAAATATGAAAAACAAAACAATGGCCACAGGTTGGAAACATTACACATTTCCAAGAAAGGGGATATCAGGAATTGCGGTAATCATAGCCCTCTTGCATTAGTTTTCCATGCAAGCAAAGTGATGCTGAGAATTCTAACATAAATAGGACATTTACTATATAAGGAGAAAGAATTGACAGATGTTCAAGATGGGTTCAGGAGGAAAGACGCAGTATGGACCATATAGCCAAAATGTGTTGGATAATGCAATGTACCAAAGAATTTGAAAAGAATAGTATCCTGTGCTTTATATATTATAGCAGTAAATTTGATTTTGTAGATCTTAAAAAACTATGGATCACTCTTAAAGAAATTGTTGTGATGCAACATTTGATTGTTCTGATGTGTTACTTGTACTCAGGACAAGAGGCTGCCATCAGAACACACAGTATGTTCAGACAGAATGGTATTTTATCACATATCTGTTTAACTTGTAAGCTGAACATATTATGCACAAAGCAAGTTTAGATAAGGAAAGAGGAAATGTGAAAACTGGAGGAGGAACTTCAACAATTTAAGATATGCAGTGGATATCATACTATACGACTAGAAGAAATAAACAAAGACTTGGAACCATTAATGAAGAAAATACAAATGCAAGTTTACAGTTGAACATTAAGAAAAAATAATGACTGCAAATGATTTACATATCTTCAAACTAGATGAAGACATTGAAATAATTCAAGATTTTAAATTGTATAGTCATTAATCAGAATAGTGACTGCAGTCAAGAAATCAGAAGAAGACTGGAACAGCAGCTATGAAGGAACTAGACACATTCCTGACATAACTGTGAACCTGAATGAACAAACTATGAGTAATTGTGAACCAGAAGCATACCATAGAATCACCTTAAGGACCTAGAAAATTCTTAGTGTAGATATATTTTGTCAGACGGGTAAATGAAAGCACAAGTACCAGTCTCATAAATAATGGAGCTCATATTCTTCTTAGCCATATAAATGCAATTTGTGTTCTATCGGTCTAAGTAGATTGATGATTCATGCGCTAGTGATGAAATACCTTGTGCTACCAGTAAATTTGTACTACAGTAAATTTGTTATTACTAATTAATATGCATTTGCCATTTATGGAAGAGTTGGAAACAGACATTAGAAAAACAGGTGAGTTGTGAGAGGCAGGGGTTTGGTCTACTAACCATACAGCTCTTGTTCCTACTCAGAATCCTTTCACTGGAGATTCCAGAAGAAGACATGCATATACAAAATGTCATTTACTGATAAGTGCTCTAATACTCACAACTTACAAATTTCACTCATAAATTTGGGTATTTAGTCTATGAGACAATTATGGGAAAGATGTGGCATCTGCAGTTTTTACATCAGCAGTCTTTATGCCAGCACAAATCTCATTAGGTTTACTAAATTAAATAGATTAAATAGCCCGACAGTTCTCCATTTTTCCAAGTTTACATCTTCTCATTTTCTGTGTGTTTGTTTATATATTTATATCATTCAAATCCATTTTTAGCCCAAGCTCAAAGACTGGCTTACAGAAGATATAAATAACATCAGCTTATTTATTATTATTATTATTATTATTATTATTATTATTATTATTATTATTATTATTATTAAACTTATATACCGCTACTCCCGGTTTGGCTCGGAGTGGTTTACAAAAATAGATTAAAACAATACACTTGGCTTTAAAATAGCAATAAAAACAATAAAAGCAACAATAAAAGCAACAATAAAAACAGACATAGCCCCGAGTCTTTCACCCATTGAACGCTTGTCGGAAGAGCAAGGTTTTGCAGGCTTTCCGAAAGGCAAGTAAGTCTCGGGTGGTTCGAGTTTCCACTGGCAAGGCATTCCATAATTGAGGGGCTACAATCGAGAAGGCTCTCTGCCTAGTGGAAGACAAATGATAAGTCCGTATGTTAGGGACTTCAAGCAAATTTTGGTCTTCGGACCGAAGTAATCTCTGGGGTTGGTAGGGTGATAAGCGGGCCCTCAGGTACGCTGGCCCCAGACCATGTAAGGCCTTGAAAGTTAGTACTAGTATCTTGAAAGTAATCCGGTACTCAATCGGTAGCCAGTGCAGCTGTTGAAGAATTGGGGTGATACGCCACCTCGCCGGCACCCCGGCGAGAAGACGAGCCGCCGCGTTTTGCACCAGCTTCAGTTTCCGGATCACTGACAGAGGAAGGCCAATGTAGAGGGCGTTACAGTAGTCGAGCCTCGAGATGACCGTCGCCTGGATCACCGTCGCCAGGTTGTTCCTAGATAGGTAGGGAGCCAGTCGCCTAGCCTGACGTAGATGGAAAAACGCAGCTCTGCTCACAGCAGAGACCTGGGCCTCCATTGTGAGCAGAGGGTCCAATAAGACACCAAGACTTTTTACCGAAGATGATGGACGTAGTGTCTCACCATCCAGGGTAGGCAGCTGGATCTCCCTCCCACCCGGACGGCCCAGCCAAAGGATCTCCGTCTTCGCTGGATTCACCCTCAACCTGCTGGCACGCAACCATCCAGTAACGGCTTCAAGGCACTGATGGAAACTGTCGGGTACGGAGTCTGACTGGCCCTCCATCCTCAGAATGAGCTGAGTGTCATCAGCGTACTGGTGGCACTCGAGCCCAAAGCTCCGCACCAGTCGGGCAAGCGGTCGCATATAGATGTTAAATAATAGAGGAGAGAGAATAGCTCCCTGTGGGACCCCACAAGTTAGTGGAGACCACACGGAAACCAACCCTTCCCTCACCACCCGCTGTCCCCGATTTTGGAGGAAGGATGACACCCATTTCAGGGGTATCCCCCTAACCCCCATCATGGCTAGGCGGTGGGTCAATAGATTGTGGTCGACCGTATCAAATGCTGCTGTGAGATCCAATAACACGAGCAGCGCTGATCCGCCTTGATCCCTCTGGCAGCGAAGTTGGTCTGTGATGGCGACCAGCACAGTCTCCGTTCCGTGCCCCTTACGGAAGCCGGACTGGAAGGGATCAAGTCCGGCTGTGTCATTGAGGAACTGCTGCAACTGTTCCACTGCTGCTCTCTCAACCAGCTTGCCCAGAAACGGAAGGTTCGACACTGGGCGGTAGCTAGCGGGAACCGAACGATCTAAGTCTGGTTTCTTCAGCAGCGGAGATACCGATGCCTCTTTTAAACCCTCTGGGAAAACTCCTTGCTCAAGGGAGCTATTTATTATATTCAACAGAGGTTCACGTAATCCATCTAGGCAGGATTTTACTAGCCAGGAGGGACACGGATCGAGGGAGCAGGTGGTCGGCCTAGCTGCAGTCATGATCCTGTCAACAGCCTCTGCATCCAGCGGGGTAAACCGGTCCAGGATGGGCCCAGAGAGTGGCCACGGAGTCTCAAGTTCAGTTACTGTATCCATCGTGGCAGGGAGTTCCCGGCGAAGAAGCGAGATCTTGTCTGCAAAATAGCTCTGGAAAACCTCCGCAGAAGGAGCCAGGTCATTATTGTTTGGAACAGAAGGGACCTTTGTCAGGGATCTAATGATCTTAAATAATTGTGCTGGGTGTGAGCTCGCAGACACTATCAAGGAAGCATAATACTTTTTTTTGCCTCGGTGATAGTCTGCCCATAAGACTCTCTGGACTTCTTATAAGCTGATTCCGATTCCTCATCACGGCTTTCCCGCCACATGACCTCTAGCCGTCTCTTCTCCCGTTTCAACGCGCGGAGCTCCTCAGTGAACCAAGGAGACTGATTCTTACGGGGTCGGAGAAGGCGTCTAGGTGCGATCTCATCGAGTGCATTGGCTAATTTGGTGTTCCATGTATCCACTTGCACCTCCAATGAGTCGCTGACAGGTTCTATGGCCTTTAGAGCATTCAGGAACCTGACCGGTTCCATTAGTCTCTTCGGGCGAACCCAAATAGGTTCGGCGCCCAGGTTGGGTGGGTTGGTGTGCTCTATATGGATTCCTAGGGCGCAGTGGTCCGACCATGGAACCTCCAAAATGGAGGTTAGGATCACTTGGATTCCAACCCCAAAGATCAAATCTAGTGTGTGGCCAGCCTGATGTGTAGGCCCAGTATTATAAAGTGAGAGTCCTAGTGTCGCCATGGTCGACACTAGGTCTTCAGCTGCTGAGGAGAAGGAGCCTGCATCAGTGTGGACATTGAAGTCCCCCAAAACAATAAGCTTGGGGAACCTCAAGGCCCACTCCGACACAACCTCTAGCAGCTGTGATAGGCTGTCCACTGGTGCATTAGGCACATGGTACACCAGTAGAAAGGCTATACTCTCCTGTGAATCCCACACAAGGCCAATGCTTTCCATACCAGAGATGTTCGGAGTCTGAGCCGCCCTCAGAGATAAATTTTCTCGTGCGAGCATTGCCACTCCACCCCCCCCCCCCGTCTCCCGGTCCGCATCTGGTGGGTGATAACAAAATCTGGAGATGATAATTCCTGGAGGAGGACCTCATCGCCCTCCTGCAACCAGGTTTCTGTGATACATGCTAAGTCAGCCCCACTTTCAATAATGAAGTCCCTGATGGTATTGATCTTATTCTGCACTGACCTAGCATTCACCAGCACCAGAGTAGGAGGGGAGCTATTTGAAGCCCTGTCGCCGATGTGCCTAGGGATAGCACACAGGTCAGAGGAGGGTCGAGTCTTCAAGTGACTCAGCCTCCCTCTCACATACGGCCTGCGGCCACCGCTAAACTTCCCCCTCCCACAGATTACAGGGATTTGCAATCCTCTGTTTGGCCCTGAATGGGATGTGGCTAGGTGTCTGGTCGTCTGCCTGCCCACTGAAAAGGGGCTTGTGGAGAACGGTCTACATCACACTCATTGATGGTATTTTCAGGTTGATAGATAGTCACAGTAGCTGTTGGCTCGGTGCAATCCGATAATTGTTCACAAGATAAGTCGTCTGGTAGGGCTCTTACGAGGTTTCGGTTCTCAACGCATTGCGGAGTAACCCTCTCCATTGTGATTTCAGAGGGTGGTAGTTTGCTCATTTGCCTGACTTTTGGCTCTTGAGGACGTAAAGATCCCACTGACCTAGAACCACGTCTAAAACCCACCCCCCAGAAAACTTTGGTCTTAAATTTTCTCGGGCTCTGCCTCTTTGGCAGCCTATTAAATTTGTTTCCAGTCACCGCTCTTCTCTTTCCCAGGTTATCCCTGGGGGCTACTGGGGCACTGCTCTTACTTGGAAAAGCCGCTCCCCCCTCGACATTAGGGGGATCTCGAACCTCTCCCTTAGGCAGAGGTGAAATATCCGTGTTCTCACCGGGGGAACATAGGAGTATCGTTCGTTTTTTCCACTTCCGGTTTTTAGGCCGCCGATAACTGCGCCAGTGTACTGGCCCTTCTCGGCTTAAAGGGGCAGATGCTTGTTCGCCAGTGGCACCAAAGCCATCCGCCTTTTTAAAGTTCTGCCTCAGTTCCTGACGTTCAGAAAGAGATAAGCAACGTCGCCGGTTTCTATTTTCGCCACTCTGGATTGCCTCAGTCAAGGAGGGCTGGCCCCCCACCAGCATCACTGAGATGTCGGGGAGTTCATCCCCTACCCGAGGAGTCTCGGCAAGGCCCACGATGCGATTTGCTGGCCCAGTTCTTTTCCTGGTTGACCATGGGCAACCAGTTGGGTCCTGGTCGAAAGGGCATTCTCCGCCAAAAAGACAGTCATGTTGGACCGCAGCACCCTGACCAGCAGTCGGTTGCCAACTCTCCAAACACTGATCAAACATCGGCGTAGGCAAACCCCATCTTGCTGTCTGGGTTGCTCCACACTCCCAAGTCACCGCCTCCAAAGGTGAATCCTCACATTTCAGGGAGTCAAGTGGTGGAGAGGCCTTCCCTCTAGGGATTAAATCCTCTTTCGAGGAGTCCCAAGATTGATTCCAGACTGATTCCACTGGCTCCCAAGTCAATAAACTTGAATTGTCCTGAGAGTCCACCTTGTGAGGTAAGGTTGGGGGAAGAGGACACGAGCCGTTCAGGCACCTTAGTAGATCTCCAAGGTATCTGAAACGGCCTGCTAAAAAATCATATTCCTCCAAGAGGAGCTTTATAAAACCGGGGTCATATCTTGGGTGGTTAAAGACCCGGCTGGCTCCATTGAGCTTTGAGTCAGCCTGTTCTTTTTGGCTGGAGGGAACTTGGTCCTGTAGTACCGGAGATCCCATTAGGTAATTCAGACCGATGGCAGCTGCTCCCGATAAAGTCCCTTATCCAAGGAGTGTTAATAAAGACACAAGAATGTGTGCAGCCAGGCAACCAATAAAACAGCAAAAGGCCATAAGAATAACAAAAGGCAGGCAGCAAATCCAACAGAAGGGCTCTGATGTTTGCAACCGAAAACACTCCACCGGGTTGCTCACTACGGCGGCGTCTATCTTATCTGTATGGATATTAGCAGCAGTCCTTTGGCAGCAAAAGCGTTTCCAGTCTCCAGGCTAACAGACTAACGAGCTAATACAACTCAAAAGCGTCCAAGCTGAGATAACTCACCAGACAAATCAATTTAGGTAAGTCAAATAAGGCAAAGTCCAGCGTTTGTAGCTGGAACACTCCCACAGCTACTTACTGCGGCCATCTTGCCTCCTCCCTTCCTCCTTACCACATTACCACAAATTACCAAGGGGACCACAATGGCAAAATAATGATTAAAAATTATCCATAGCTGTGTACCAATCAAAAGCACAAGCAAAAGGATATAAAAAGGAAGATCTCACAGAAGGAATGCTAGCCCATGATACTACAAGGAAAAGCTATCTTTATGCACTCTTGCCTTACACAGTTATAGTAACACCACAAGGTAAGAATAACCTACTAAAACAAAGACTCCTTCATTCTCTGACTTGTTGCCCTCACAATGGGTTTCAATTGACTGAGGGATATTTTGGAGCATCACTCGTTTAGAATTCATCAGAAGATGTTTTCTAATTCTGTAAACATCTGGTTTCCCCTGACTCTACCCATTCTCCTAATATTGTTTATGGTTGCAGCTGTTTTGGCTCCTTAATGCCCAACAGAGTGTTATATTCATATACCAGTAATACTACAAAGTCCCTGAACAAGTGTATTTTTTCATTTTAAAGGATCCAGCTATTCTTAAGCTTGATTATTCTGTAGTCTTATACTGGAATCTGGCCTTCACTCTGAGAACATGGTTTCATCATGCCAGCAAATGATGTACTTAAGGGATGAGTTATCACATGAATATCTCAGAAAATGCACTCAGCATTGTGTTGGTAATCCTTTCCCCGTATTAATAGATTATTACAGATTACTCATGGTTAAGGAAGGCTGAATTTTGCCAGAGCTTGAGAAAGTGACATTTAAACCATCAAAATTGTACTGAATGTAAAGAGAGATAAAAGTCTGGCCAACACTGCTGTTTCTGCTGTGCACATAGCAATTCCAAACCCTCTTAAGTGTCCAAATTTGGCAGGAACAGTCCTGATTAATCCTCTGCCATTCCACGTTTTCAGCAAGTACAATTCTGCAGAGAAGAGAAGGGTGTGGGATCTTGTGCTTCCTGGTGAGCTCAGGCAAAAGCAAGCAGCTACAGCCTCTGCTAGGTTTTATATTCTTCTTTGTTAATAACTCTTGCCATGTTGACCACTCTGATATTGCTTGGCCACATAAGATCATAGAATCAGAATTGGAATCAAGCACAAGGGCCGCCCAGTCCACCCCCTGCCATGCAAGAATCCTCAAAGTATTCCCAACAAATGCCCATCAGTCTCTGTTTAAAAACCTCGAGAAAAGGAGACTCCACTACAATCCAAGGTGGCAAAGAGCTCTTACTGTTAGGAACATTTTCATTCATGAAGTACTACAGGATATGTGATCTCTAATCAGAAGCCAGTTCTGCCTTGCGTGATAAGATTCTCGATGCACCTCTTTGTGTGGCTTGTGAAAATGTCTAACCATTTGTGGTACAGTTCACTGCATGAGCACTTTGATTCAATAGGACTGTGGCCGCAGACTACAACTCCCAAAAGTCTCCATTTAGTGTGGCAGCTAACTGGATGGTTTTGGAAAGTTGTAGTCCAAAAATAATTTCCCAAAGCTGTAAACTCGACTTATAATAATGATTTAAAATCCTGCAGATATTCAAGTGAACAGTATGATTCTGTTTGTTCTTTCAGCTCAGAACACTGCCATAACTAACTAACTAGTCAACAAAGAGATTCTTCCCCTTGAGGGCTTGCTAGCAGGAAACTGCCTTAACTGAGTTTGATTTGCTTCGCTTTGAAGTTGGAAATGCTAGTTCTTGGTTCATGCTGGGCCAGTGATTGGATATGTTATATAAGATAGAAGAAAAACAAACAAACATCCAGACAAAACACCCAAGCCATTCTTCTCTAAGTTCCTCCTGATTTTTCAAAAAGAATTACACCAAAGATTCAGGAGGCATTCTGCTGACAGTTCTATTTTTCAGCAAGACGTTTCTAGAGAAAACCCAGTGGCTGAAAAAAAGCACTCCTGCCTCTATGCGTGCTTAAATAGTTCATTATTTTTGAAAACGAAAAGCAATTTTGAGTCTGTACTTTCTGTGATTTCACTGTGGGTTTTTAAAAGTTCATTATTTTTAAACACTCTCTGGAACTTGATGTAATACAATTAAAAGTTTTAAACCAACCAAAAACAAGATTTTAAATGTAATTATAATAATCAGATTCAACATCTGTCAACAAGAATACAGCTTTTAGTCCAAATGACTTGTCTGAATCTCAAGGTCTTTGCCTGCTGGTGGAAGGGCAACAAAGAGGAAGCTAGTCTGGTGTTCTCTGGACAGGTAGTTCAAGAGTCGGGGAATGTCCATGGCAAGTAACATTTCTTGGTGTCCTTTCATATTGCCTAGTTACAGTACCACCTTCTACATTAAGTATGGGGAACTAATAGAAAGGGAAAATACAAACAGATGGGCCAGACAATATGAGTTGTCATTGCTATGCTACTGAGGGGATTTTTCTAGGTATCTCTTTAGTTTTGCTCTCCCCTCATCTTCCCCATATGAGTAAAATGAAGAGAGAATTAAAATGGGTGCACTAGCCTCAAAACCACTGGGCTCACAAGATTGGGAATTTAGCCGATTCCTAGGGGTAAATAACAGTGCTATGATTCTACTTTAGCAGTCCTGGCAATGTCCTATGAGGTGCTGGGATTTGAGATTTAGAGAAAGTGATGTGAACTTCCCAACCAGAACTACACCCAGGAGTCCATAGAATGCAGCCATTGTAGTTAAAGTGAAATCATAGTAATACACCTGAGTAGTGTGAAAGGGTTCTTGTGTTCTCACCAAACATTTCTTCGAAGGCAACAGGACCAAGAGTAGAACATCACCTGAATAAAGAAAAACCTCAGCAAGCTTAAATGAGAAAATATGGTTTTCAAATGGGCTGTTTACAAGTTGTTAGCAGCTTTATAGGTCACTAGCTGTGCCCGGCCATGCGTTGCTCTGGTGGTGTTGGTGAGAAATTGTTGAGGTAGTGGTGAGCTGTTGTATGGTTGTCTTTATGTTTAGTATACGCACTAAAGTTTATGGCAGTGTGGAGTCAAGATAATCCAGTTCAAAGCAGATAATATAAGATTCTAAATGGGTTATATAGCTGTGTGGAAGGGCCTTGAGTCTACACTGCCATATAATCCAGTTAAAATCTGATAATCTGTGGAAGAGGCCTAAGTGAGGCCTAACTGTGCCTGTCCCCTGGGCTGAGTAGGTTGCTAGGAGACCAAGTGGGCGGAGCTTAGCCTTCAAACTGGCAGCAATGGGATAAAAACAATTATTCCTCTCCCTCTAATTAGGACTTTATTTTTCTTTTCTTTTTGTTGTATCAACCTAGAGCCGTGAATGATAGGTTGTGTTGTCAAATTTCGAGGTTGGGGGGCCTGTAGTTTTGTTGTTTTGTCCGCTGCCCTGATGCCATCACTCTTTTATATATATAGATAACAATTGCTTCTGCCTAGAAAGGGACCAGTAGAGCATGGAGCTATTATAGTAAGAAGAAACATATGTTCCTTGTAATTTGCTATAATCAACAGTTAGAACAGCTTCTAGAATACATTTCAATGACAGTATATGCAGAGGACATCACAACAGTCTCTAGTACAGTAACTAAGGGCCCTTCCAGACAGGCCCTATATCCCAGGATCTTATCCCAGGTTTTCTGCTTTAAACTGGATTATATGAGTCCACACTGCCAGATAATCTGGGATAAACAGAAAACCTGGGATCAGATCCTGGGACATAGGGCCTGTCTGGAAGGGCCCTAAGACCAGATCTGATTTGTCCAGAACTGGGTACAGTTGGCACCATTGTGCAAATACATGACTCCACGTGGGCTAAAATCTGGGCTTTCAGGGATGGGTACCTACTGAATGTACCTCCCACGTATATTTTAGCCCTTCCCTGTGTCTTTGCAGCTTTCCTCCTCTGACCCTTTCTCACAAAGTAGTTCTTCAAATGATAAGTCATGCCCTAGAAGATTTAAACGGGGAGAGCTGGCCTTCTAAATATAATATCCTGTGACACCTTTTGGCTAAAGGGGATTATCTTTAGAAACCAGACATGGACAGCATCTTGGTCTGTTTTATAACATCACAGACTAAATCTTTCCAAGGTCTTAGAGATTAACACTTGGAAGGAGTCTTGGAGGACTGGGATCTTCCAAGCGTAAGCTTCCAAGTCAGAACACAAATGTATCTACATTTTTGGCTTCAATGGGCTTTGGTCCACACTTCTTTTTTCATTGCTCATAATATATTAATTGTTCTAACACCCTAAAAGTTCAATTGTCAGAAGAAAACAAATTTTCATCTGCATCACAATTATGAAGTAGGTATGGTCCATTTGCATGCATTTGCATCTAGCACACTGTTTAGCTGGATTTAATGTTTTGAATGCAAACATGCAGTTTTCTGCACATACAGTAGAGTCTCACTTATCCAACACTCGCTTATCCAACGTTCTGGATTATCCAACACATTTTGTAGTCAATGTTTTCAATACATTGTGATATTTTGGTGCTAAATTCGTAAATACAGTAATTACTGTATAGCATTACTGCATATTAAATTACTTTTTCTGTCAAATTTGTTGTATAACATGATATTTTGGCGCTTAATTTGTAAAATCATAACCTAATTTGATGTTTAATAGGCTTTTCCTTAATCCCTCCTTATTATCCAACGTATTCACTTATCCAACGTTGTGCCAGCCCGTTTATGTTGGATAAGTGAGACTCTACTGTATATGCTGTTGCAGAACTGATAGTATTTAAGCCAAACAGCTACCTAGTCAGTATTGTATATATGCAAATTGCCAAATCTAAAATGAATCTAAGATGAAATAAGATAGCTTGATGCAATAAATAAATAAATATATAAAATGGTATGAGAATAAATGTTGTTTATTTTAAAATTTTATAATTCAACTACCTTCCAATCATCCAAGGTATTTTCCCTCCTAATTCAGAAGTTTTATTGAGTTGTCATGGAAGGTGGCTATTGATTCACCTGTCCCCCTGCTTCATTGCTCTGGGACAACAATCTTCCCCTGCAGAAAGCAACAATAAGCTGATCCCGGTTCCATCTGAAAGAGTTGGATGTGCACAGCCCTAGGTATGTCTCTACAGCACCTGCTGAAATTACAATTCTGAGGCCTATTCTAGTGCTGAAAGCATTTAGCGCATTGGCCTAGATCCCAGAAGAGGGTAATCCTGACAAACATAAGGCTGCCTGGATGATGCATCTGTGTAAGGGTTCCCTAGATTTATAGCAGCTGAATAGCTAACACAGGCATGGATCCAGAATCCTTAATGCTTGATCATTAAATGTTACTGAACGAGTGAAGCAAGAAAAAAAAGATGTCCTGCACAGGTGATAATCCCCCTAGTTCTTTTATGAGACGGCTTTTGCTATACATGAATGTATGTACAGTGTGTCTCATATGTAGTTCACTTTGCGGTGACCCTTGATATTTCTCAACAAGTTCCCACCACTACCACATTGCCTATTCTTTAGTCTCCAGATGATGTGTGTCTTTCTCCTTTGAACTCTCTCTGCCAGCACTTCATCCATCAAGCATGGAAACCAGAAATGAGCACAAGTACAGACCTTATTTTTTAAATAATTGTGATGCACACTAAACTGCCAAAAATACAGCTTTCAAACCTCCCCTTCCCTTCTTTTTTTGCAACCTCTAACCCTCCCAGTGCCACTCAATTGGTCATCAGATTTGCCACTGCTGAAGTGAAAGATACTGAGAAATGAAAGATATAAAAATCTGGTGAGCTGACAGGCAGCAGCAAGAGCTAGTATGCTGAAGAGTCAAAGGCAGCATTGAGTGTAGAGTGAGACAGAAGAGCATGGAGTCTTTGGCATGACCCAAGCAAGCCTTGAACAGAAAGGGTGGCAGGACTGTTGAACTAAAGGTTGTAGAAGATGATGCCCCAAGGAGAGAAAAAGGAAATTTATGTTGCTGCTTGAACTGCACTCTCTTCCTGGACCATAGAGACACTGCAGCTACACACTTGCATTACACTATTGCTGAAAGCTAAAGTGTGACTTTTGATGCAAAACCAGTTGTCCCATAAGATGGGCGTTCCCACACTCTAGTGAATAATTCCTATTGTTTTTCCTTGAGTAAGTCTTATATCTCTGTGCTTTGAAATTGAAACATATATCTGTGTAGCTGAGCGAAATGAAATTCTATATACAGTCAGTTTTCTTTATTCACAGTTTCTGTATCCATGGATTCAATCATGCATGGCTTGAAAATAAAATATCCAAAAAGCCTTCCTAAAAACAAATCTTTTTTTATTTTATACTAGCTTGGGAACTTGATAAAGGCATTATTTGTTTTTGATTGTTAGGTATTTTCAGTTTGGAGTGGGTGAACTACAATTCCCAGAATCATGGGTCAATCCTCCCAAACCCTGCCAGTATTCAAAGTTGGCCATTTTCGGTCTGTGTACCAAGTGTGGTCCAGATCTGTCGTTGGCTGGTCATTGCCTGGCTGCAGTGTTCTCTGGATGGGGGTGAACTGCTACAACTCCCAGATTCCAGGGGCAATTGTTCCAAAACATCTGTCAGTACCCATAGCAGGCTATGTTGAGTCTGTGTGCCAAGTTTGATCCAGATCCGTCATTGGCTGGGTTCAGTGCTCTTTGAATGCAGGTGAACTACAACTCCCAAAATCAAGGCCCATTCCCACAAACCCCTGCAGTATGTTCAGTTGGTCATGAGGCTTCTCTGTGCAAAGTTTGGTCCCGGTCCATTGTCAGTGGGGGTCACTGTTTCTCTGGATGCAGGTGAACTATAACTCCCTTTCCCCCAAACTTGTCCAATATGCTCTTTTGGTTATGGGGGCTCTGTGTGCCAAGTTTGGTCCTGGTCCATCATCTTAGGGGTTCGGAGTGCTCATTCATTGCAGATGAACTATAAATCCCAGTACCTACTACTCCCAAATGTCCAGGCCAATTGCCCTCAAAACCCACCGGTATTCAAATCTGGGCATATCGGGTATGCATGGCAAGTTTGGCCCAGAGCCATCATTGTTTAGGTTCATAGCATTCTGGGTGTAGGTGAACTACAACTCCTCTACATTCCCCAGTAGGAGTCACTGTGCTCTGGCTTAATGCAGGGTGAACTACAACTTCCACCATGTGGAGTCAATCCCTCAAACTCCTCCAGGAAGTATAGTTGTGCTGTGTTTGTTCTTCAGACAGATTTGAAAGGGACGGGCAGTAGGCGGGGTCATGCAAATTTCACACCAATGGAGAACCCTGGGATGCCTGCCTGTGGTGGAGGAAAATGCAAAATCTAGTATGAAATGGTCCCCAAACGAAAGCATTCCTTGGGTGGTGGGCCATAGTGTTTGGGAAGGACATTGGCAGGGTTTGGGCTACATGTTCATGGAGCTCGCTGTAACTGCAATGTCAGTGGCTCCTCAGCACTGGGAACTATAGCCTGTTTGTGGAGGCCAGAGGTTGTCTGTTTGAATGGACACCCGTACCACATACACACATATGGGTTTTCACTTTTATTATGGATATAGATAGATATAGATAAGGGACAATATTTTATTGTGCCATTGTATATAATGGAATTTGAGCCTCCACCAATTTTGGTATTCACAGGGAGTCTTTGAACTAAACTTCAGCAGATACCAATGGATTACTACATACATTTATGCACACATACACAATTCTGAGTATCAACAGATGCTCTACATACAGCTGGGTGGAAGCGACAATGGGTTGTTGTAAGAGAATCCTGTATGCTCTTGCCACTATTTGTTGGGTTCACCTACCTCTTATGTAATTGGATTTCAATACCAAGAAATTGTTTAATGTCATGGGAAACTAATATTAAACTACCTAAACCTGTTGTTACAGGTTAATGGAGCAACATATGAAAAGAGTTGGAATGATCTTTACTGCCTGGGATTGTAGAGACAAAGGGGAGGAAAATCTTTATTGAGGCAATATCTTGGTGTAACTTCTTGGTGCCCTATCCATGAAAGTTTTTTGCAATTCTGCATTAAACAGCAAACATAAAGCTGCCTGATCTTTTTTTTAAAAAAATGAGGGAGTCAAAAATCTAGAACAATAAGTAATGTGGTATTTCTGGGATAGAAGAATAATGTTATCTGTGAAATTTGCTAATGTTTGAGACATACCAAATAAGACATGACATTCTGTCATTCAGTTTTTCCTCCTTAGTTTCATATTAATTCCCCCAAAGGCCCAAACAAACAATGATTTCCAGTATCAACGGAATAAGAGGAGCAATCCCAAGTCACATAAGCTTCTTAAGGAAATTAGTCTTCCCCATAGCTAGCCAGCCCTGCTGTGCAGCTGTGAAAGTGGTTTGCAGCCAAATAAACCAATGAACCAAACAAATAGACAAAAAGTCACAGACTAGCTTTTGTAAGCACAAAACTGACAATGCTAGAGAAGACTTGGGGGAAAAAACTTTTCCAAAGAATCAAACTAGGGGAAGCTGCACAATGAAAACATGCCTCTATTTTGTGACCCTGGGGTTTCATGCCCCCATAAAATTATCAGAAATTTGCAGATTTGGCATACAATACATTGAAACCTAATATAGCAGTTTCTCTACTAACTAGGCTGTCATGGGTTTAAAGAACACCTGCAAGAAGCTTCTTTCTTTTGCTTTGCATCCTAAGAAAAATATTGTTCAAAAAATGTAAAGCAGATTTCCTGTTGTGTAATCTCGAAGGGGAGCACCAGACCCCTTTCCCTGTTACCACGAGAGAATAAACAGGCTATCCTGTGGGCCTCTAAGCCAATATGGAACAGGCATTGGTAATATCTCCATTGTTTGTTGTGAGAGTAATCCTTTTTAGAAAATCAAGATGGAAAAATATGATGGATTGGAGAGCACAGGTGTGCAGCAGCTAGCAATTTGGATTCAGAAGTAAAAGCACCAACGGTTAAAGAAACAAACTAAGGCTTTATTGTAAGACTGCCATCAAAGAGAGGAAAGCTCTCTAAAGATGCCACGCTAACCTTGAATGAAGCTAGTTTCATTTTTAGTAGAAGTGAGAGAATAAGGGGATGGGAAGAGAAGAGAAGAAAAGAGAAGAGAAAGATCCTTAGGATGTATCGGATTTATATGTCAAAGGTATTAGGATAGGTGCATAAGGGATGACAAGAATCTGGTTCACTGAAAACTTTATTTAACCCTACTGCGGTGGCTCAAAGACATTTTTAACTCTCTAAGCCCCGAGTGTTGCTGTATTTCCAACAAAACAAATGCACAGAATCTGAAACAAGGTGGAAATAAAGTCATTTTGAATGCACTGATAGACCACTAGATGATTTGCAGTAAATCAATAATGCTGCATGCCTTTTAAAATAATAACAAAAATAAAAACCCCTTTGGAACTTGAAATAAATTGAAGATAGATTATACTTGTATCCAGGAGCCCCTCTATCCTGGACAGGTTCTGTAAATCTGGCCCAGAACCACCCAGGATCCAGCACATACATGCTTAACCCCGGGCCTTTGTCCAGATTGCCCAGGATCACACTGGCCTAGCCGGCATGTCACTTCCTCCATGTCTCCTCTGCCACCACTCCTAGCCTGCTACAGAGCTCCATCCCAGCACCTAGCCAACACAGTCACCTCTTGTCCTTCTTGCTAATAATGCAGATTCCCGTTCTAACATTAGCAAATGCGACTTCAGTGGCCAGGCATTTGGATGGAGCTCTATGGTCTGACAGGAGTGGCAGCAGCAACATGGGGACAAGCCATCACCTTTCCCTGTGTTGACCACTGCAGGGGTAACATGATAGTGCTGGTATTTATCTGGACAGGGGATTAGCCTAAAACAAAACCAGTCCTGCTTCTTAAACTGTCATGATGCCCTAGGATACTCCAGAGTTCCAAACAAACACCAGAGTGTTCACCAATTTTGTCTAAAATGATGCAAAGTAGGATTAAAGATCATGAAAAAAAAAAACCAGGATACTTACCACAAGTCACTGGGGGTTTTTTTGCCAGTGGGAACAGTGGGAGTAGTGTAATCGTCGAAGGCTTTCATGGCCGGAATTACAGGGTTGTTGTGTGTTTTCTGGGCTGTATTACCTCACAACCTCTGAGGATGTCTGCCACAGATGTGGGTGAAATGTCAGGAGAGAATACTTCTGGAACATAGCCATACAGTCCGGACAAAACACAACAACCCAGTAGTGTAATCCTTGACCCTCCCTATGTTCAATCTGGAATTTGGAGATTTGCTTCTCCTATTAGGAATGAGGTGAATATATGAATAATCAATCTAGAAGAAATATGAATTTCTGAATACAAATGAGAAGCAAACCTTTCCCTACTCTTCAAATAACTCATTGACAGAGTAACAACCCTAAACCCTAATTCTAATACTTAGAATTAATTACAATGTGATTTTAATGGTAGATATTTAAGTGCAATTCACTTTGGAGGTAGAGGAAAGTTCATGGTCAGTGCTGGATTCCTCAACTTCTATGTATTAAAAGAGAATTTAAAAGCACTTTGAACAGTGTCTAGATTTTCCCCTTTCTCTATTGCCTGTTAGCTCTGAATAATTTAAGGACAGCTAAGTTACATCTAAGCATCAATATTTGATGCTCAAGATCACTGCCATACAATGTTCACTTGGCTGAACATCCTGACTTGATTGCATAAAGCTTCCATTCTAAATGTGCCACCATTTGCAGGCAAATGTCTGTGTTATCAATGGCATTCTCAGTCTCTTTATATAAAGCCAATAGCAACAACTGCACAGAATATCTTATGTCTTTCATTCTTTGAACCCCACTTGGGACTGAATACCTCCAACACTGAGAATGTCTAAATAGAGAATTTGAAATGTTGTGCAGTAACCACTTGTGATTTCCATTCTGAACTTCAGTCTATGTTATTTTAAAGGAGCTGTTGAAGGTGCTGAAATCTATCACCAAAATAGATTCAGCACCTTGAATAGCTTCATTAAAGTTTAGCTCAAAATATATTGCGGATTCACTGCCTCACTGACATGAAGGCAACTAACCAGGTATTGTTTCTTTGTATTAGCACTGTTACATTACACAGGAAAGTGAAGGAAGACATTCCCATTAATATTCCAAAGTTCCCTGAGTTGACCATAATTTTATTCCCTCTTAAAATAAATGTGTTTGTTCCAAGAGAGGTTTATTAGTGCTACAGATGTGCAACTTATCCACTACTTTCAAGTGTGTGAGTGTTGGGAATGGAGAAAGATGCAAGAATCCTTGCAGAAGGGATTATATACCACTAGGAGGCAGAAGAACTAGAACAAGCGAATTAATCCTTCTTTACCTTGTCATCTCACAGAATGATATTCTCATACTTGGCTTCATTTGCTCTCTTGCCTCATTCTTTATTAAGTGAAATTATCCAATTCATTTCAGGAAAGCTTTCTCATCCATGGAGACAGTTTTAGTGAGAGTGCCAAATCCCTACTTGCAAGTATATGGGACATGATACAACAAGATTGTATGCAGGACTTGATGGGGAAGATTGGTCATTATGACAGATCTCTAAATTCATCAGATTGACCTTGTCTGGACTCTACAGACAAGATTTCATGCAGGCAGGGTCCTTGTACAACCTTTCAGCAGTAAATAGAGCAATGCATTATTTTCTTGTCTAGTACCACTTTAGATGAAGTGCCACAAAGCCTAGCTGCTGAAACATTCTCATAGAATCTAGCTGTTATACAACTCAGGATACTTCTATGTTCAATATCTTCCATTAAATCAGAATAAACAAAAACTGTGCATGATGGATGGGCTGTTTCAATATTTTCATCCCTGAACTACAAGGAAGCTGGACTCAGCACAGCTCCTATGGCTGTTATTCTGGGTGTATTTGATCATTAAAAAAGCAATTGCCAGGAATGCACTGTCGATATTGATTACTAATAAGTTCTTAACAGTATCATTTGTAAAAGCTATGCAATTGGTTATTATATATGGATTTCCTCCATCCTTTGGTTAATTTTGTTCTCACAACATTTTTAAGAGTCCAGCAGCAATGCTAAAGTCGTAATCCTACATTGGGCATGTGTGTATAGTAGAACAATTTCTTTTATTGCTCCATTGATTTATTACATAAAGTTTTTCTGCATTTTAGCAGTGATTAATGTCTAATAATATTGGAATTCAGCACTATCCTAAGCTTTTATGTTAAACTAATGAGAAATTATTGCATGCAACTTGTTTTTGGCAATGCCTAAGACAATTAAAAGTTTTGAAAACCAGATGTAAAGGAGGAGAATGGTGTGTATAGGGCTGCAGTTATTGGGTGGAATGCATGCATCACTTCCCAAATAAGAATTATACCTCTCATAAAAGTAATCTTCTGTCCCCATATTTCTAGCATTACAATCAGTCCTTTAAATCTTCAGTTGAGCAGTTAGGAAAACAGTTTAAACACCCAAAGAAAGGGGGCAGGCAAAGGAATGTGAACACAACAAATGTAAGAGCTCTAGATGTGAACAATAGTCACTGTCTCACTCTCTGCAGTACTAGAAATGGCAAGATAGAAGGAAATTTTTGGTGGGCAGAATGCTTATTTGGGAGCCATGAGCTCATTTCATTGTGATGGCGTTGAAATGTGTGTGAATGGGAATGTTAAATCATAGTGGCTCCAAGATTATGTGGACTGCAGTGAAACGCTTGTCTAAGCTATTATTTAGGATAGTCACTCAGCAATCTGAATAGCCCCAAAGGCTACTCTGTTTCAGCTACAGCCCACACTTTCCCTCTCGGCTTTTAAGCATTTTGTGCAAGATTCACCAAAGGCTGGGGCCTCTTGTTGAGAGAACTCCACAGAGAGAGCAACAGTCACTCTTCAGTATTATGAATGCTGTTATGTCTAAATACTACCAGATAGAATTGCTCAAAGGAGAAGACAGGGGAGAAGGGAGAGCGAAAGTCTTTTAAGGGCTGCTTTTCTATTTATTGTGTGCCTGGAAGCTTTTGCAGCATAGGTCTCAGTTGTGTTGAGCACATCACTGGAACATTACAATGTTTAAAGCCTCATTTCATGGATTTCCCCAATAGCAAGGGAATATGTACCCACATCTGTGTAACATAAAAATGCATGCTATGTGTTTTTTTTTTTACAATACCAGCCTCTATCCAGTAGCATTTTAAATTACACTTCTCTTTGTTTTGCCCTTTGGATGTAGAATTCGCTCTAAAAACTGGGAACCACAATCCCACTACACACTTCAGACCTTTCTATTTAGCATTACATTGTATGCAGTTTTTTTTTATTTCTCAAATATTTCAATTGAAGGTTTATCCACCTTGTTTTTGATTGCAACCCCTTCCCCACAAACATCCAACACTATTCACTCTTTTAGCATCATAAGACATTTCTTGGTCACCAAGCAACTGATTTATAGAGCTGACTGTTGAATGTCGAATAATATGCATCCCCAACAACCTTAAGCAATCTTTTCAGAATAGTTGAGAGAGATTTTGAGTTATCAGGATGCAGAATATCTAAACTGGTTTTAGCCTTGTGAACTGGGCAGCCCAAATCCTAGAATGAATGTAAATGACAAGGACCAGTAAGGTTTATATACACTCTTCTTGGAGCTATAAGTTCACATGCTGAATTGAGTGTGTTCCTTATGGTTGTAAAGATTGCCAGTGAAATCTCAAGGGACACGATATTCATACATTTCAATATTATGGGGAGAGAATGGATAATTTTATTATGTTTCTCTTTGCTTCAAGTAAGCTTTTGAAAACTGCAAAATTTTTGAAGATTATTTAGTTTAGGATTTATTCTGTGAAAAAAAATGCATTTGGATTTTGTAGAAAAAAAATATTTCCTATGCAGAAAACAGAATTCCCTATGCAGAAAATGCTATTTTTCTGTGCTGAAATAGGCATTTTCTGTGCAAAAACCCAAATGCATTTTGTGTGGAAAAATTACCTTTTTATGTGCAAAGATTCTCATCCTTTTATGATTTTTCTTGTTGGCTTCTGCCAACACCCAAGAAACCCATATTTCCTAATATTCTTTTCATATATCCTATGTGTTTATATTAGTATGAAAGGTTCTAATTCAATGGCATGGATACCACGACCTGTTACCTGTTGCAGCCTTCATCTGCATCATAGCTATTGTAACATGCACCATGCTATCATCCCCCTGTTCTGCCTTTGAGGACTTCCTTGGATCGTTCTTTGTCTGGTTCCTCCCCTGTGACCTTGCAGCCATGGATGAACATGCTAGAAATGGCTTTGTCATTTTGAGTCCCCTTTGGGGAGATAAAGCGGGGTATTTATTATTATTATTATTATTATTATTATTATTATTATTATTATTATTATTATTATTATTATCATCAACACAACGACGTTGTATGACACAGCAAACAAGATAGATATGCTGGATTTCGTTTCGCAAAACCACAAGTCGAACACTTCCCAAGTGTCTAGGACTGTGTGATGTATTTTCTGATGATGTGTGCAGATCCCAGTAGGGTGGCCTTTTGCAGTTGGCAGATGGTGATTTTGTCAATGTCTATTGTTTCCAAATGCCGGCTGAGATCTTTTGGCACAGCACCCAGTGTGCCCATCACCACCGGGACCACCTGTACTGGTTTCTGCCAGAGTCTTTGAAGTTCAATCTTGAGGTCCTGATAGCGGCTGAGTTTTTCCTGTTGTTTTTCATCTATGCGACTGTCACCTGGGATGGCAACATCAATGATCCAAACCTTGTTCTTTTCCACAACTGTGATGTCTGGTGTGTTGTGTTCCAGAACTTTGTCAGTCTGGATTCGGAAGTCCCACAGTATCTTTGCGTGCTCATTTTCCAATACTTTTGCAGGTTTGTGATCCCACCAGTTCTTTGCTGCTGGGAGGTGGTACTTGAGGCATAAGTTCCAATGAATCATTTGGGCCACATAGGTGTGCCTCTGTTTGTAGTCTGTCTGTGCGATTTTCTTACAGCAGCTGAGGATATGATCAATGGTTTCGTCGGTTTCCTTGCACAGTTATTATTATTATTATTATTATTATTATTATTATTATTATTATTATTATCATCATTACTATTATAAGTATGACACAGCAAACAAGATAGATATGCTGGATTTCGTTTCACAAAATCACAAGTCAAACACTTCACAAGTGTCTAGGACTGTGTGATATATTTTTGGATGATGAGCACAGATTATTATTATTATTATTATTATTATTATTATTATTATTATTATCATTCCACTCAAGGTGATGACTCAGCGAGGGAAATGTTGATCATTTCCAATACGTTGGCAGCCACCTCTACACAAAAGTTGACATCAACGCCAAAATACAGTACTGTCTGAGCTCTGCAAGCAGTATATTTTCAAATGAAGCATTGAGTGTTCAAGGATCAGGACATTTGTAGGGATACTAAGATGCTTGGCTATAAAGCTATTGTCTTTCCAACTCTATTGTATGCCTGTAAAACATGAACTGTCTACCACCTACAAATGTCACACTTCATCAGCATTGCCTTCAAAAAATCCTGCAAATCTACTGGGAAGACAGGTGGACAAACATTCGCATTCTAGAAGAAGCAAAGACCACTAGCATTGAAGCAATGATTTTCCACCACCAACTTCAGTGGACTGGCCACATTGCCCGAATGCTTGATCATCTAGTCTCATTACACGCATCTGAAGGATGTGAAAATCTGCTTTTTCTGATTGAATATTTTTGAATCCCAGGTGTATTTTCTCCCCATGCTATTTGCTTTTTTTGTTTCTGGTGATATCAGGTTATACAACTTTTTATTTTCTTCCTGCACTGAAATTTGCATACTTTTAATGCATTTCCCTAATGTGTGCATTTATTTGTGCAATTTGTCTAATTATGCCCCTTTTCACCTCTAACTAAAGCATTTATGTGGGTATTTTGTGCAATTATACACACATTAGCCATTTGCATTTTTAAATATGTGTATTGTTCTGTACACACATTATTTCTCAGAAATGCTAGCCACATGTCTCTCCTCTCTCCCTCTCCCTCTCCCTCTCTCTCCCTCCCTCCCTCCCTCCCTCTCTCTCTCTCTCATGTGAAGTGTTCTCTCCTCTCACAGCCTTGCTGTGCTTCTGGCAGATTTTATCTGTTGTCCCTTTGCTTCACTGCATGATCCTGAAAAAAGTGGAAGTGCTTGTGTAGTGCACAAACAGTTTTCCAGTCACTGTCCTCCCTCTGTTTTGGTGCCAGACAACATCAGACAACTACTCTGTTGACTTTGTGGCTACACCACAAAGCCTATCAGACTACAGGCAATTGTTCCTGGTCTTGTTTTTGGCATATTGAGAAAGAAATTGGGAGTGGAAAACTATTGTGGAAATCACAAAAGCCGCTCTTTCATGCTGAAAATGTTTTGAACATTTCTACCTGATCCCTGAGCCATAGAATATAGGGAAAAAAAGTCAATATATGTTAAAAGGGCATGTGAGAACATTGAATTCTTTGGGAGTGCAGGTAGCTATCCAAGTTCTGAAGGGCCTCTTCCTGAATTTTTTTAAAAAAATCAATTTGTGGTATTTGAGCTCAGATATTCCTGACGATTAACATGCATGCAGTTTTAAGTTATGCTTGAGAGTCATACGCTACTGTGGTGACAATTCATATTTCTGAAAGTCAAAAGGTAAAGTTGTAAACAGTGTGATAAACATTTAAAATTTACTCCTGCTCTGCCTGTGCTAAGCTTAATTTCAGTGATGGCTGTACAGAACAATGATGCCATTTGTATTTTATTGAACAGCTGAAACCAATAAGGTGAATTCTGCACATTTTGTAAAACTGAAACTATGTCCCAGCTAAAGTAGCATCCTGTTAAATTAAACTGAAGAGAATTCAGACATGTAAATAATATGGAATTCAATGACACTGAACACAGTTGGCTTTAGCTTGATCCTTTTCCTAATGTATATGTGAGAATGCAATATAATGTAAGGACTCCCACTTCCATTTCTGTTTTTGATTATTCTTTCTGTAGACCACTTATATGTATATATGAAAATAGAAGAGATAGGAAGGAGAAAGAATTCCTTATCTCAAGAGTCGCCATGCATAGAATTTTTCACCCCAAATTTTTTTTTGTTCAAATTTTATTTTCATATTTTTTCTTGCATGTATGGAGGCACTATAAGGACCATCACTGAATTTGACCTTGAGATTAAGCTGCAGCATTGTTTAGTGTTTTCTTTAGAAAACTATTTAAATAGGAAAGTTTGAGGAGAAGCATAATATAGATTTGTTCATATAGACAACTCTGATTTGTAACAGGACATAAATAATCTCTTGATCACTAGAAAGTTTTTTGTCATTTGAAAGACTAACAATTTTTACTTGGCATAAGATTTTGTGGACTCCAGCCCACTGGAGTTTGTGCCATATAAAATGTCTTCAATCTCTAAGATGCCAAAAGATGCTTTGTTGTTGTTTTCACTGCAGACTCATATGATTACCCATTCCCACCTCCCATTCTTGATCACTGTTCAATCCATAGTTTTCTTTGTCTTTTCTTCAGCAGAAGGACATAAAATTCCTAACTGGGGAAATAATGTAGAAGTGTCACAACAAACCCCTTGGAAACATTAATCCAATTCATCATTCAGTGTTTTCCCTTCATATGAAGAATTATGAAGCAGCCGAGGCCCCAAAAGAGAGAACAACAACTTGCCTACAAGGGACTGCGCACTTGCTGAATATTTATATGGAGTGACAGTGACATTTGACTTTGGATTTCCTGTCACATCAATTGTCTCCATTCAACTGTAAACCATTTCCCTTCATCCTGACAAGGTGGGGACAGGCGTGTTACCTTAGACAGAAAGATTTGAATTCTCCATTTCATCTTCAGAAATCTTTGATGTAGATTTGCGGCATGTCAGGCCCAATCCAGATATTTCAGTGAATCCCAATGATAATTATTAAGTGTAATGCTTCAAAGGTAACTCAAGTCTTTTATCAATGTTCTCATTTATTGCCTTCCTAACATTTCCTGGGTTCAGGTGTCCCATTTGCCCTTTCTTATGTGATCTATATACTTTTTTCTCACTCTCCCCATCAGAGATGCTAAAAGGAAGGGAGAGAGAAAAAGAGAATCAAATATCTTAACTGCAAAGCACTTCAAAGTCTTATTTCTGTAGCCACACTTGTCCTACTGCAATGCCCTATGCTTTCTTCTACAATAGCAGAGGCTTTGTACATAGACTGAGGTCATAGTAAGTCTGGGGTCATTCTGAACACTATTCACCATGTCTTGTCAGGGAAAGGAAAATGTTTCTGTCACTGTTCTCATTGTATGCAGAAATGCATGGCTTCCCAATAAATACTGGAAGAAGTGTGAGCAAATGAATATGTTTGCATATTGATAACATGGCCAACACACATTTTGATGACTCAAATGTTAGACTTGTTTCTGGGTATATTTGACCTGCCAGTGCCAAAAATGGCACTAGTTTTCCCCTATCAGCTCTAGGTTTTTAGATACAGAACATATGCCATGTAGTAGTCTTCATCTGCATGTCCATAGAAATCCATGATAACCATATCTCAGAAACTAGTGTTGATGCTGTAGATCCAATGCAATTATCTGAATTAGCACCTCAAATAACCCCTGGAATAGGCCCAAAAACTAATACACCATTTTGGTTGGGTTGTGCACTCATTCCCCAAAGAATCATAGAGTTGGAAAGGTAGACAAGAACCATCTGGTTCACCCCCATGCAGAGTAATGTGATCCTTTCACGATATGAAGTCTATTGCAACATACATGGTTGCTTTGGACCCATTAAAGGCTACCTTCCATTGAAACAACAAATATTCTATTTACACAATATAAATTAATACTAGACCTAGTCCTGTAATTATGCAAAGATGGGCAGCCTTTTAGCCCTCAAAGGCTATAAGGTTTCTTTTTATATATTTTTAATTGAGCACATAGTAGCACCATCTGCGATTAGATAACAGACATATATTGTGTGTATACATTGTAAATATTGAAATACAGTAGAGTCTCACTTATCCAAGCCTCACTTATTCAAGCCTCTGGATAATCCAAGCCATTTTTGTAGTCAATGTATTCAATATATCGTGATATTTTGGTGCTAAATTTGTAAATACAGTAATTACAACACAACATTACTGCGTATTGAACTACTTTTTCTGTCAAATTTGTTGTATAACATGAAGGTTTGGTGCTTAATTTGTAAAATCATAATGTAATTTGATGTTTAATAGGCTTTTCCTTAGTCCCTCCTTATTATCCAAGATATTCGCTTATCCAAGCTTCTGCCGGTCCGTTTAGCTTGGATAAGTGAGACTCTACTGTATTTCTGTTATCTATTCACTTTCTTTACAAAATCAATTCTTCTCATTACATTTTTATTTTTCTCCCCCCATCCTCCACCCTCCCTTTCCCTACCACATTTTCCTCTATATTTTTATCTTTAACCATGAACACAGTTTTCTTAATCTTTGTACAATGTCTGTACAAACTTCACCATCTTCTACCCATTTCATATAAATCACCCATTTCTCTTTAATTTCTTCTATTTTATTCTCCTGTGTATCTTCTTGGACTATACATGCTATAATGTCCAATTGAACTTTCTCAAATAAATAGTTATTCCAATTTTCCAAATTCCATTTTGCTTCATCTCTCCATCCCCAGGCTATTGCCACCTTTCCTTTTAAGATCATTGCTTTAAATAAATCTTGGTTTTTCACAACAATGTTTTTGTTCCCTATTATTGGCCAAAGGCTATAAGTGACAGCAGAGAGTGGGTTGAGGACTGTTTATTATCAGCGAGCATGGCCACATTGAGTGTTGGCTAGCAACTGGAAACCAGCATCCCTTATCTCACACATATTCACACATAAGAGTTTATTAAAGTTATTCCTTGGCCTACAACTCCCAGAATTCTCCTGCTGGCTGGGAGCTGTAGTCCAGAATCGTAACCTTTCCTCAGTCTCTTTTCCTGTCACTTGCTCTCTCACATGTATACATTGACCAATAATGCAGTACAAAGAATAATTAAGAAATATGTGCAGGGACAATTGGAATGACCATGGTATATGATTTTTGGATCATGTCATTTTATATTAGGATATTTTAATATATGTATGTTGACACTGAATTTCTGTCATTAATATGTTGTAAACCGCCTTGAGCCCCCACCTCTCAGGATGAGAAAGGTGGTATATAAATATAGTAAGTAAATAAATAATAAATACGCACATATCTATTGTGAACCTCTAGCTAGCTTTTCGTTTGCCCACTCTAAATTTACTGGTGCTTTCTGCAGCAGCTGGAAATGTTATCAGAGGTAATGGAGAAGATAGTGGCATGAAACCTTTGTTATTTACTGTACTCCCCATCTCAAGTGCACTCTCCTCTATCGGAGGGGGCTTTCCATGAGTCCGGAGCATCTGCAGCAGCCAAACTGCATGGGTTGCCCTGGTGACCGATTCTGTCCAGTCTTGTTTTTATTTTATTTTGTTTTTTAAGAATGGAAAGCCAATTTAAAAGGTGTTGGGAAGGTAATACAAATGTATAACAGAGTGTGGCATCTACTTTCAATGAATTTAATCTCAAGTAAAGAAAATATAGAAGTGAAATTTGGCTGTATTTGAAATGTCTGGGTGAAAGTTCGTTCTTGTATTGCTCTTTTATAACTGATTGGGCTGGAGATGAAATAGCTTTTTAAAGAAAAAATATTTGAAGAACTGTACCGTTGAGGGAAAATGAAAGCAGTTCTTTCACCTCAAAAAGTCATATTTAGAGATGATTCTATTTCTTCAATCCTTATTCCAAAACCTTGGAGCCTTGGTGAACCATGTAGTCATCAGAAGCAGACAACCAGGCTCAGTGAGATTATTATTGCAATGCTTGGAGAGTTATTCCAATGAATACTCCTGCTCATTGAGAGCCCGTCCCAAAGCAGCTTAAGGTTATAGGCTGATTCAGTTGGCTTCTCTCGGCTTTTCAGAGCTCACAGAAACCCAGAGCAGCTCGGAGGCACTTGCGTGCCAATCAAATCAAAACAAAACAAATCCTCCTTGCATTTAAAATCCAACATATATATATATATATATATATATATATATATATATATATATATATATCTCAGGAGGGCAATAGGTAAGAAAAACATTCTCCATACTGACATGAGGAAGATCTCCTTCAGAAAAAGAAATCTTTATTGTTCAAAAAATATTTACTTCCCTCTTCACATTGTTTTTCTTTTTAAATCGGGGCTTTTGAAATCTTGATTGACACAAGTATTACTGGAGCTTGTTTTGACCATTAGATAAGGGGAAAGAGAGATACAAAAGAGGCAATTTGATTGAAACATTCAGCTGCTGTAGGATGAAATTCTAACGGGAATGGGCAGTGGTTCTTTTCTGGGTCAGTCTGAAAAACTAAAGTTCAAAAGATACTTCCATCATTATATTACCAGACACAAAATTATTGATATTAAAGCAATATTGTTTTGCTTTTATGTGCCTTAGAGCCAAAAAGGTCCAGAGAGTGTTAGGAGATCAGATTGAAATGAGACAGAAGGTAAAAAAGAGAATGAGAACGAGGTATTTATGTATTTAATTTTTTTGAAAAAAAATATGCACACCAAAAATGGGGTAAAATTGTTTATATTATCCTTCTTGTGCCTATCATTTCACTTTTCTAACAAATTTCTATACTTTCCAGATTAAATTATAAAGCCTTCTATAAAAATATTTTCCTCTTTCCTTCTTTTTACAAAATTTAGAAATGGTCCCCAGTCTTTGATAAAGTTTTTTGCATTTTTTTTCTTTGTTCATCATTGCAAATTTATCAATTTCCATTATTCTAAAAACTTTTACAAGCCGGTCTTCCATTGTCGGAAGTTATGACTTCTTCCAATGTTGCACATATAGCATAAATGCTGCAGTTATCACACAGTGCAGTACTACGTAATAGTGCTACTTTTAAAAATATTGGGAAAAACAACCCTACTTGCCTAGTTTCCAACAGACTTCACAACCTCTGAGGATGTCTGCCACAGATGTGGGTGAAACGTCAGGAGAGAATGCTTCTGGAACATAGCCATACAGCCTGGAAAATGCAAAGCAACTCATCGGGACTACTCTCTTTTCTTGTTCACTTTCAGAACCATTCTAGGATCATGTCAATTTGTGCTAAAACCTTATAGCACACAGAAGTTGCCCAGCATTTACCACCTCCAAGTTATTATCCCTACCCTATTTTCTAGTTTGGCATGTGGACACACACACGTCCCCCCACAGAAATATGAACAAAAAGGTCTTCCCTCCTTTTTCTTGATCAAGGTAGACCAAGATTCTCAGAAGTAACTAATCAGTGGCAGAAAAAAGCAGCAACTATGATATCTGTCTGATCAATCCCCATGCCAGCAATTAATATGCCTGAAGGAAGAAACAGCAAGAAAGGGGCAGAGAGTTGATTAAATAAATGCTTTTTAAAAAACTATAAGATTCTTTTGGCTTTTCCTCTTGTATTTCCAGATATGTGTGTGGATGTGGGTGTAAGTGAATGAAAGAAGGGAAGAGAGAGGGAGAGAGAGAGAAGAAGAAGCTGGACAAAGAAGAGGAACGTTCTTAAGTTGGATATATTGTGTGGTTTAATTATTTGATAGTTTTAGGAGTTTTTTAATGTTTTAAAGGATTTTAACTGACTGGTTTTCAAATTTTGTTTTAATGTCTGTATGTTGTGGGTTTTTATGTTGTAAGCCAGTTTGTGTGCCAATCAAGTGATAAAAGCGGGACACTAATAATAATAACAACAATAACTGAAGATATTTTTACCCTGATGCAAATGTGATTTATCTACTTTATGTGAGAATACTGTAGTAGTTGTACAGATATTAAAGGGTTTTAAAAGATAACATAATTATCTCTCAACAGGTGCACCTAGATATGATACAATAGGTAAAGGGAAAAACAAGGGGAAAGGAAAGCAAACACTGTAGCAACTGCATCTCTCTCTCTTTTTTTTTTTGTTTAGCTGCTTCAGCCACCTCGGTTTTTGACACTGCCTAGTACATTTTTTCTATACTTCAGCTCTAAAATACATTTGATTGAGAGTAAGGATCAGTACATGTATGCTTAGTGCCAGAAATATGGCTATGCATGATGGTGTATCAGCTTCCTGAGTACAATCTGACTCTGTGTATGACATGAGATGTAATGCTAGGCATAGAAAAGGACAAGTATAACTTGGAGACAATTAAGACCGTGAACATGGATGGCAAGAAGTAAGAAAAATAAACCTGGAGAGCATTTTACAAATAAACTACAAAATGACTATTTAGCAGGTTTATGAAGAAGATGTATATAAAGCTTTTTTTCTGAAAACAAAATAGCAGCATTAAAACCATATGCCAAGATGTAAAAAATGAAATGGAAGAAAGACAGCTGAACACAAAAAATAGATTTCCCATTGATGTCTACCTTGGAACCTGAATAAAATCCACAGTGTTTTAAAAAGAGTTTTAGTGAGTCAACTTCAGTTCTCTTTTGTTCAGAAGTAGAATGAAAGAAAAGATTTTGGTAAAATAATTTGTTGTCTATTAAGATTCCTTTGACACGTATTATTGTTAATATAGAAGTCTTAGCAGACCACAAGCTGAACATATCAGCAATGTGATATGGCACTTACAAAAACCCAGTTTGATTATAGACTGCATTAATAGGAGCATAGTAACTAGATTAAGAGAAGTAATAACAGTGCAACACTCTCAATTCAAAAGTCTAATTGTTGGTCTCTGCAAGACCTTGAGGGCTTTAGTTGACCCAAAAATGAAAAGAGAGGGGGAGGGATACTAATTTTTGGTCTACTTCACTTTTATTTTGTATGTCTTGGCACTTTTTTAAATTGCAAAACTACTGCTCCTGATAGCATACCATATATGATCAGAATCCAGGCTCCTTCTGCCCCAGTTTGGTGTTCAAAAGTCCACAAAAATTACCTTGGGGTGGTATGTGGTCCATGGAATACATCCTATCCATCCTAGCTGTTACAGCCAGAACCAAAAAAGATGAAAATAGATTCACTAAGGAAGAGGAAAAAGTAAAGGTGCTAAAGTCCCACCATACAACTCTTGTGATGGTGATACTCTTACTGAAATCAGCTATCTGCCACAAGGGGGCAGTATAAGTTCATTGTCCTGCATGCCATGGTACTTTGAAAGCCAGGAAAATGTGGCTGAGTTTGAAGACAGAATCAGAGGTTTTATTCATCTGGCCAGATGGATGTCAGAACAGTATAATTACCAAAAGAACAGACATGACATATAATAAGTGCAAGCATTTTATCCCCTTTTTAAGACCAGCTCCCTCCCCTGATTAACTCAGGAATGGTTGAGCTGGGATCTGAGCTGTCATTGGCTGGGAACTCCCTGTGATGTCAGAGGTAGATGGAGTCTCCCTTGTGGTGGGAAAAATTAAGAGCTGCTATTTGTCTATTTGAAGCTGGAGCCATTTGAAAGATCCTATAAAATATATAACACTATACTGATTTCATTCTTGGAACCAGTCTTAATTCCATCTCTAAAGAGGTCTTGCTTCTCTGAGGGGATTATCTTCCAGCTGGATATTGGGCTGCCTTTTTGGATGTTCAAATCCCATTCCCCAACACATACACACACATACACACACACACACCAGTTTCACATATTTTATATTACATTTCATTGCATCTGGAAATATGTCTATGGTTGCACCCCAGTTTGTGTGTGTGTGTGTGTGTGTGTGTGTGTGTGTAGAGAGAGAGAGAGAGAGAGAGAGAGAGAGAAGAGAGAGAGAGAGAGTCTTCTCCCTGCTCTATTTACTAATAAAGCATAAACCTGAATCTAGACACAGGAGTTTTAAATTACTTTGTCAAGGCAAACCTTTATAAGGGGTGTGGGGCCACTGTCTTCTTTGAATAGACATTGCCTCTGGCCTGAGAGGTTTCCTGCCAAATGAGTTTTGGTCTTAGTAAATGATTAGATTAATCCTTCCAGGAATGTTTGGGGCTGGGCTAGAGCTAGAAACCCAGCTAAGATCTGTTAAAATATGTATGGTTATTATTATTAGAGGAGGGAGTCGTTTTTTCGATAACAACACTGTGTTTTTGACTGGGAGAATGTGATATTGCCCACATCAGATCTGATGTGGATTATATTTTCCACATTGCAAAGAAGATCTCAGTCTGAAGGAGAACACAAGAGAAAATCTGCCCCAGAGTACCACTCAAGTAGGATAACTGCAAACAGAGAAAACTAATACCATATTGCTTGCAATTAATTTGACATCTCTCCTGGCTCCCTTTCCCCTTCTTTTGCCCATCCTCAAGATGCTTTGCTTTCACCAGCAGGGAACTGTCCCTGTAGACTGCAGTAAGGATTATGTACTCCAAAAATGAAGAGGAAAAGAGATTTTCAAGGAGTCTGCCTTCTCATTTATGCCTAATAGCACTGGGTCAGTTTCATCTTTGCTGTAGCTCTCCACTGGAACCAATTTCGTAGATCATGTATTGATTCACTCTGACCTAATTTAGACAGATCATATTATATATCAGCTGCTCTAGATAAAGAGACAAAGAAAAGTCACATCTATGGGAAATATAGTGTCCTTTTCTCCAATTTGTTTATTTTCTGACTTTACAAAGGAAAGGAGGAAAGCAGATTTTGAATAACAAGTCATCTGTTGTGAATTCTTTAATTTTGATACCTGGATTTCCTTAGAGTATGGGGATGTTTTTAGAAGCCATATTGATTGTAAATCCCTTTCCTATAATTAGTGCACTCACAATATATTCATAACAGTTATCACAGGTCAATACAACATCAAAACAATTAAGCTCATTGTAAAAATGAGTAAGTCATCTTGACTAAAAATTACAAAAGAGACACTTTCAACAATCAGTACAATATTCAATTAGCAATTCGTTACACTAGAATGACCAGTAACTCTGTAATAAGAGTCTTAAAGAAAAAAGCTACAATTGTAGTGAAAGAGAGGGAAAACAGTACCTATTATGCATTTGCAGTACACAAATACAGAACAGGAAAAGCTGATGCACCATTGCCCCCATGGATTTTCTAGGGATTGGGCAAGTCTCGCTGGAAAAACGGAGCCAAAGAACAGGATTGTGACAGATAAATGGGAAGGACTGACTGGCACAGTCCCATCTATGGCCTCTCCTTCTTTTCTGTTGAAGTTTCTTTTTTCTATGATAAGAAAGAAAAAACAAAATTCCTTGTAGTTTTGAACACTTGTAGCCACTTTTTTGGCTTTTCCAAATATCTTAGTCTGCTATTCAAATGCAGCATTACCACTTTCCAGCTTCAGCCTCATTTTGATAGTATAGTTTATATTATGATGAAGTATTATATTTGCATAAAGCAAGAATCCATCTCTGAATGCCTGTAAATGTTTCACTGGGAGGAACAGCTCCACTTGATAAATGACAAATGGAAGATGACACAGTTCAGAGACAGAGCTTGGAATAGTTGCTTTTAGGATCCCACACCTCCCAGAAACCCCCAGCCAGTGTCCAGTCCTTTTCCAATCCTGATATCTGGCTGTTTTCTCCTTATGCAAATCCTTGTTTGGTGAGCTGGAATACAATGGAATAGGTTTGTTGGTTGGAAGGCTGGGTACTTCCGTTCTAGGGAAATGGTTTTTTTAGCCAATTTGAATTGCACTGAATAGCCTTGTTGTTTGAAAGACTGATTGCTTTGTACATAGGGGTATCCTTCCTTGGACAGGTTGAATGGGATGGAGTAGTGTCAAGGCTTGAAAACCTGAGGATTTACTATCTAGGGGAAATCTTGCTTGGTCAACAGCACTGAATAGCCTTGCTGGTTACAAGCCTGGTTGCTTCCTGCCTGGGGGAATCCTTTGTTGGGAGGTGTTAGTTGGCCCTGGTTGTTTCCTTTCTAGAATTCCCATTTTCAGAGTGTTGCTCTTTATTTACTGTCCTGATTTTAGAGAATATATTGTTCTGTATTATTACACCACAGTAATTTTAGATATTGTATTTGTTGCCTGAGACCACGACCAGGCGGCCCCTCTTTCCAATCCCTGGAAGAGAGACAGAGGCCCAGGCAGCTGAGCCTGGGAAGGTAGGGCCCTCCTCTGAAGAGGGAAAAAGAGGAGGGAGGGGGGAGGGAGTGTAAGGAGCCCTCGGCCAGCCTCAGGGGCCTCCAGAGCCCCCTCCTTCCTTCCTTCCTTCCTCCCTCCCTTCTGTCCTCCGCCAAAGAAAGGGAGGGGCCCCGAGTCTCCCTCCTTTCTGCCTCCAGGCCTCTGCCGCGTGAGCCTGCCTGGCCGAGGTCCCTCTTGCTTTGCTCAGGTGAGAAGGACAAGGGAGAAGCAGTCCCCCCCCACCACCACCACCACCACACATAAGGAGGAAGCAGAAGGAAGGAATAACAGGGCTGGAAGCGGTGCTGAAGAAACAGCCCCTGTTTACCCAGGCAAGAGATGGCCAGGTTGGCAGGAGGAAGGAAGGGATGGGCGGGCCTTGGCGAAAAGAGGGGATAAGCTGCCCGAGTGACTGCAGACCCACCTCAGCCCCAACAGTTCCTCACAGCTGGTAAGCAAGTTGGGATTTCTGGTTGAAGGAGTGGGTCAAAGGGCGGGGAGCCACATCCAGGCGGCTGGGGCTTGGGGAGGGCTCCCAGGAATGGCACCGGCTGTGAGGCCCGGGCCTCTTCTCTGCCTTCTCCTGCATGCCCATGCCTTCCCGGCCTCCGGCCTTGGTTGTTTGCCTCAAACACTGCCAGGAGGGCCCAGTTCCCCTCATGTTCAGTACGCCTGGTTCCCATGTTGTGTACCATACCAAGTGGGAGGAAGTGTAGAGGGGAGGAGTGTGGATTGTTCTGTCTGCGTGAGGAGTCCATTTTGCACATGCGCACATGACACGTTTTGGGTTTTTGGGGGTTTTTTAGACCCTGTGGTGGTTCTTGATGTGATATTTTGTTGTATCAACATAGAGGCGTGGATGATGGGTTGTGTAGTCAAATTTTGAGGTTGGGGGACCTTTAGTTTTGTTGTTTTGTCCAGTGCCGCGATTCCATCACTCTTTTATATAGATACAGGAAAACATTCAATGTCTTGTTATAATGACATACAATGAAACATAAATACTCAGACAAAGGCAAAGGCTTTTCCTTTCATTTCTGCTGCTGGAAGCGATGTTCATCTCCAGTTCCAAGTCGAGGAGCCTGCATTGTCCGTAGGCACCTTCTGGTCATGTGGCTGGAATGACAGCATAAAATGTCCTTTTGCCATCCTGCCAAGGTGGTACCTATTGATCTACTCACACTTGTATGTTTTTGAACTGCTAGGTGGGCAGGAGCTAGGGCAAACTGCAGGAGATCATCCCATCCCACAGATTCAAACTGCCAACCTTCAGGTCAGCAGTTCAACAGCACAAGTGTTTAACCCATTGTGCCACCAGCTATGAGATGAGTGGGAGAGTGGGGGGGGGGAGCAGGCAGGGACCGGGTGAGTGAGCAGAGGGGCAGGCAAGCCAGCAAGAGGGGAGAAGTGGGCAAGCAAGTGGATGGCGAGTGAGTGAGCAAGTTGGGGGGGCAAGTGAGCAGGCGGTGAGTGAGTGTGTCTCTTTTGGCACACGTGCCATAGGTTCACCACCACTGCCATATAGTATCCAAAATATACTATTTTCCTAGTTGTTTTGTTTTGTGTCTTTGTACTGGGTATTGCTGCTTTGTTTTCTTTGAGTAACAACTGTAACCTTAAGGGACAAGCAAGGACAACAAAGCCTTGTGGGGGGGGGGGCAGTTGCAGAGGTGTAACTATAGAGGGGCAAAATGAAAATATTGTTACCCCAAGTAAGAATTTTGCCTTCCCCTATGAAATTTTCCTGCATTTCCTGAATTTCTAATATTTCAGGAAATGATATATTGAAAAAAATCACATCAAGAATAGTTATATTATCAGCTTTCATTACCTTGATAATTCTGCCTGCCCCCTTTTGTCTGGATGCCTAACTATATTTCTAAGTGTTCAACAGAAGTATTTTATTACAACCCTCGGTAACCTTGCTGCATTCCACATACTCTCCTATGGCTTTTGCTTAAAGACAGGGCACAACATTTTGTACTTACAAATGTAACAACAGTGATCCAGTGTTCTCTTCCATCTATATATATAAAAGGGTGATGAAATTTCGGCCTAGGACAAAACAACAAAACTACACATCCCAGAAACACTAAACTTGGCAGCACAACCCCTCATCCATGCCTCTACATTCATACTACAAAAAGAAAAGAAAAATAAAGTCCTGATTAGAGGGAGAGGAATAATTGTTTTTATCCAATTGCTGCCAGTTAAAAGGCTAAGTTCCGCCCACTTGGTCTCCTAGCAACCCACTCAGTCCAGGGGACAGGGGATAGGCCTATAAAATACAGATTATCAGATTTGAACTGGATTATATGGCAATGTAGACTCAAGGTCCTTCCACACAGCTATATAACCCATTTATAATGTTATATTATCAGCTTTGAACTGGATTATCCTGACTCCACACTGCCATATAATCCACTTCAGTGTGCAGTCGGTCACAACTGGACTTAATGTCAGGAGAAAACCTTTACCCTTTATCTTAACTACCACCAATTCAATACTTGTTTTCCCATACCACAATACTTCGCCACAGCAATGCATGGCCGGGCACAGCTAGTCACTTATAGAATGTTATTTTTAAAAAGAAGTCAGACTTTGCTTAATGATGTGGATAAAGTAATAGGTATATCAACAGAAGGATAGAAACTACCAGGCATACAAGAAGCAAATAGAAAATAATGCACTGGCATAGCTCAGCATTGTCTCCTAGATTGTTTGATATGTTGGCAACATGATGGGCTGCCCATATAAACTTATATCCTGTGTGTTGTCTTTGAATACTCACCCAAAACCCTGAAAGAGTGCCAGTGCTTCATTAAATGACAGCTCCCAGGATTCCATAGCATTGGCCCATGTCAGTTAAAGTGACATCAAACTGCATTAATTTTACAATGTAGATGTACCCTAAATCTTTTCCACAAGAAGGGAAACATAATTGCAAAGTGAGAATTTGTTGCTTTAGGACCTTCACATTTTTTAAAATTCATCTATTTCTAGATTTTAGCACACACACAAGCCCAAAACACATTTTTGTTGCCCCCTACTGCTGGGCTGAAGGATGGATTTTTGGCAGCAGGGGTCAGAATGATCCCAAGGAGTAACACAAACTAGGATGTCTAAAGAAGGTCATTGGAATACTATGAATAATTATTTGGGGTGCCACTGTTATAAAGAAGACATCGTACTGTAATGTGTAGAATGAAAAGATCCATGTTTTGTCATAGCACCCCTAAGAGATGTAATTCTGTGTTACTTCTATTATCCAATGAAGTAATAAGTAATTCCATCACAGGAAATCCTGCAAATGGCAATTTAGGGAGGGGCATTTACAATTCTCACCCAGAGAACAACTCTAATTTCTCACAAACTACAAATCTCATGGTAACATCCTATGAAGCTAGGTTTATTCTGTAAAACATTTGCACATGGTATTTTTGGACAGAAAGCAGCATTTTCACCATGTGGAGAAGCATTTTCTGTGTAGAAAATGTAGACTAAGATCCTATATTATCAGACATAACTACAATAATAGAGCTCCATTATAGCTACTTTTATTGATGCTCCCCTACCCCCAATCATTGTTTTAAGCCAGGCAGTGCCAAAACCAAATCAGGTACTGGCAAATTATGACCACAGCAATACATTATCATGGAACCCTTATTCACAGTTTTATTTAGCTATGCCTGGGCAAAAGTTATCTCTCTAGGAATTTGCTGGGTCCCTCAAGCATGCTTCCCCTGGAAGCTACTTTAGAGTTGTCTTGGGGAACTTAGTATATTTCTACAGATGATACCTCTTTGGAACCTCTAAGTCCTCCAACACAAGTCTATAATATACTGGGATTGGAGGTAACGTCATTTCAATATGTTCAGTCTTTTCTGCATTTTCAGGTACCTGCAGTCCACCTAGGAACATATCCCTCATGGAAACAGGTATCTTATTGTACAATGCTCACAAAGTCACAGGAAACACTGAAATAGGCAGCTGGATAATCCCCCTTGAGTTCCAACTGAAGCTGCTTCTCTCAACATGATCTGTGAGCAGTTGAATACTGCCACCGTCATTTTCCTGTGACTTCATCTTCACCACCTCAGAAATCTTTAGTTGGGGTGCTCCTGACTTAAGAGGTGAGGTTTTCAGGGTCACATTCAGTTAGTATTGACTGTAAACATGAATAACAAAAGTTACAAGATTATGAATCTATCTTATGATCATATAAATATTGAATAATATGCTAGCCAAAATTTCTGTACAGAAATATTATATTGTTCCCTGTACAAAAAAAATGCTGTTTTCTGCACAACTCATCCCAAGTGTGAATTTTGCACAGAAGAAGTCCCGAACTGGGAAGACTTTTTAAAAATCAGTTCAGGCTGCTCCTTACCAGGGTTTTTCAGCACTTGAGGAACATGTTTTTTCAACCACTTCTGAATATGTTCAAACACTCCATTTCTATTGCCATGCATCTTTAGTCCACCTTCCTCAAAGTTGAGAATTCTGACTCTTACTCCTCCCATCTCTGAACACAAAGGGACTCATGTACATATTCATCCAGTCTCAGTACTTGCAGAAACACCAAAGACAAGAGGGATTTGAAATCTGACCCCATAAGTAGAGCTTTCTTCTTTTTATTTTCTGCTTTGTACTTCAAAGGAAGACATGCAAAAAGAAGGAAGAAAACTTATTTTCTGTTACTTCAAAGCCTTCAAGTGTTGAAACAATTAGTTTCCATCTAATGAGAGAAAATGTCATACCTACAAGAGTGGTGTCATAAGTGGTGGTCTCTGCTCAGTATCAGTCTGTAATGTGTATGGTTCAGTAAGAGATTAATTGTTACTAAAAATGACCTTAGGTTAATATCACTTGCAGGTCAACAAAAAACAAGCTTTACAATATAGTCAAACAGAAATTTGGACATAGTACAAGGAACTGTTGCAACTTTGCCTCCGGTAAACAAATATTAAATATTTAATGACCTGTGGCCCAAAGGTTTTTGTAGCACCAACATCAAAAACGGATGGTGTGCTTTTGTGAAAAGATAAAATTCACATCTCTGTAAAACTAGCTTATATTTGTTTACTCATCTTCCCTTTTTTTGAGATAAATCCTCCATATTAGGAGTGATGATGATGCCCTTTTCTATCCATTTATCGCCACTCAGTGAACACAATATAAAGTAAACGACATAAATGGCCAAGGCAACTTAATAAAAGCAGTGAGAAAGCCATCTCAATAAAGGTTTCCTTCTTTTAATATTTAATATATTCTCTCTCTATATTTAAATAAGTGCTTTGAACATGGCTGCCAATATTGACAATGCTTTCCATTACATTAGTTGTCGCTTCTCCATTTCTTTAAGTTGCTCCTGGTGCATGAATAAGCAGTAAACTGGCAAAGCATAATGCTGAGCCTATTTTTAAAAATCACAGTCATCTTCTTAAAGTTTTTGAACACTGCAAAACTGAGAGACAGCATTATGAAATATTTCTTTTTCAAAGCTCCTGGATTCACCCAATCACTAGACTGAACATGAAGGAAATGTTGTGTGAAAACAATAGCAAATTATCTGGTAGTTGTATATTGGACCGATATTTGTGGTCCTAAATGTAGATCATTTAAAAAAGGGGGGTTATAAAACCAGCAGTTAACCTACCCTAAAAGGCTAATATGAGCCAATGTAGGAGCAAAAATGAAAATGAATAATATCATCATTCTAATATGTATCTCCAATAAAAATGTAAATAATTTATATCATATGACATTCTTTATTCCTCAGTCAGCTCATTTCCCCTTTATATAAAATGTAATTCTTTGAATTGTATTTCTCTCTTTCTTTGATGATGAAAAGAGAAGGACTGAACAAACTCTTGCCTGAAGAGGATAAATTAAAAAATCCATATGCTTGGGATAATGATTCTCTATCAGTGCCACAAACTATCCTAGGAAGGTCTTGCATAGATTGAATCCCTTTCCTAGTATTGGCACATCTGCATCTTCAAGGCCTTAATGTGTATAAAAGTGCTTAGCCTTGGAATACTTAAATAACCATCCTATAGCTACATGAATATGGGTCAACACAATGAATAAAACATCCCTTTGGCTCTGATCATGTTGCTGACTTTTCAGGGATTGATGACGAATTAGGGGAGAAATGTACCACTTGTGTTATATTTAAATGCAAATTGGAACATGGCTCACTTGTGGAGAATAAAAGGTGGATAGGATTTTCTGGAGTCTACACTGGCTCTGTGTGTTAGTCAATGCACCTGTACTAACTAAAACCTACATTTATCCTTTTCTTTAAGTTAGTGGAAAGTGTACACAGGCTGCCATTTATTTTCCGGGCCCAATTCAAGGTGCAGGTTATCACCTACAAAGCCCTAAACGGTTTGGGACCCACCTACCTTAGAGACCGCATCTCCCTCTATGAACCCACACGTTCTCTTCGCTCGTCGGGGGAGGCCCTTCTCTCGCTCCCACCACCCTCACAGTTACGGTTGGTGGGGACGAGAGAGAGAGCCCCCCGGCTTTGGAACTCTCTACCTAGAGAAATCAGGCAGGCCCCTACCCTCCTCTCCTTCCGGAAGAGCTTAAAAACCTGGCTCTTCCAAAAGGCCTTCAATGTTTAATTATTGCTGGATTGATCTATCTGTCCATTCCATATAGTCCCATTGTTGTTGTCTTGTCATTTTATACCGCACTTTATTGTCCATTCAACTGTGAAATTTCCTTTCCCCATTTTGTAACACTCTGCACTTTGCCTGGGATCTACGACTTAGTCTCCTGTTTTTAATACTGTATCTTGCTTGTTGATTTTAATGATTGTTTTTATTGATGTTGATGTTTTTTACTGGGATAATTGTTTTATTGCTTTGTTACTGTTATTTGTTTGTTTTATCGGGCCAGGCCCCATGTAAGCCGCCCCGAGTCCCTTCGGGGAGGTGGGGCGGGGTATAAAAATAAAGTTGTTATTATTATTATTATTATTATTATTATTATTATTATTATTATTATTATTATTATTACATTTGTATTATTCATGCTTTTCAGGCCAGGTCTGTTGTTTTATAGGCTACAGACTATGTGTATCTTCCAGGATTATTTTTGTGGCCCTTCTCCCACCCCCTATGGGACTTTCCAAACATGTTGGGACTGGGAAGGGGAAGGCTGACCATTTTAGGTCCAAGAGAGACATTTGTTAAAATAGAAATGAGCATGCCCTAGATTTGGGCCATTCTGGAGCAAAATAATGATTTTTGTGGAGTGTGAAGGATAAGAGAGCGCCTCTTGCTCTATACTCGGCACTTGGCTGGAGACCCTGGCAGGTGCAGGCACTCTGGGCTTACATGCCACACATGCACTCTCTTTCTAAGGAGAGTGCATGTGTGGCGTACAGGAGCACCTGTGCCTGCCAGGGCTTGAAACTGAGGGCCTCTTACTATGTGATATCAAAAAGCATGCAGGAGCTGGGACCCTCTCCTGCTTGCTTTTGTGTCAAGTCGATTTCCGTAGTGGGAGGGGCTTTCCTGTTTCATGCTCCCAAAGAAACAAAAGACACCAAAAATGAATTAAACAGGAGAAATGAATTCCATGCACAACTCTACCTAATAGTTCTTTTGTTGGTTCTTTTGAGCAATTACATTGTTCTGACACCCATGTAGCCAGATTGAATAAACTTCTGTTATTACCCCCAGACCCGGTCATGTTTTTCATGGCTTGCAAAGTAGCACGGTGTGCCAGACGATGGACCAACACTGCCCCCCTTTTGACAGATAGCTGATTTCAGCAACATAGTCAGGGCCCAGTGCACTGTTTTGCCTGGGGGTCTATAGTGCTGTATAGATGGCCCTGGCTGCTAGATGTGACATTGTGAAAGAATTTTAGATGCTTGGGGGTCTTGATTTCCCTATAAGCAAACAAATCACTTCACTCCAACCTACTAAACCCCATTCGATTTCAAGAATCACATTTTTTTATTTTCTTTCTCACTCTTTTCTCTTCCTCTCCATAAACTCAACTATTCTGCTCCAGAAAGTTCTCTTTACTTGCTGTCTTCCCAAAGAAATTATATAAATGATTCTCCCTGTCAACACAGCCATTTAATGCATTTTCTCAAATTCTAACATTTCTTCTCCATTGTAGTAGACCTTCCTGTTTTCTGCATGTGACAGAAGGAAACATACCAACTGTAAAGAAATATATAGAAAGGTGCTAGGAAAATAAAGGGAGTTGATAGTCTACTGAATGCATGAGTTAATTTCACGCTCTGTGAATGAGTTGGCCAGAAAGGCTTCTGTAAACTAAATAATCCAATTTAATTTGGAAATGGAACAGGTCTTCCTTTTCCTTCTTAAATAGGGAACTGTATACAACATATAAAAATATTTGGAAACAACTTTGACAATAATCTCAATAAAAGCAAACAGTAGTTGCAGAATCAACATGGGTCATGAGTTGGCATTTTATAGAAGATGTTCCATCCTTCCACACCTTCCTGAAAATATAAAACAAGTGAACAACGGGAGCCATTTTTTCCTCCAGGGAATAAGCAGAATAAAGAGCTGCAATGTGGGTGGACATAGATGGAACAGATTTATATTTGGCCATTCTGCTATTAATAGGATGGAGCTGTCATTCTTTATATATCAGACCTTTTGATCTCCAGCTGCAATCCAGAAATCATTTCCCAAAGGGGTGTTAATGCAGTTTAGTGCATTATACTGTTCTTGCCTCTGAGGTTTTCAGAACTGCCAGTTACAAAGGACATGACCAAACATTCACCGAGAAGTTTAGTATTGGGATAGACAGCCTTCTAAAGACCCTGGTTAGAGTCTGGATTTTTGTTGTTGTAGAATCAAATATTTCAATGAAAATACTACTTTTTGTGGCTCCTGGGACTCACTGCAGGAAGAAGTGTAACTCACTCCCTGAAACTGTACATTTCTGAGACTTAAAATGTGTTTTTCAGAAATACATACAATCATGAGCAGATTTTGACATGTGAACAGCTGACATGTGCATCACTGAAAAATATACATGTAAACACGCTTGGTTGGCATCATGTTAGCGACATACAGAGGAGGAAGTCTATCTTATGTCTGTATATGGTTCTTTTTTCTTTTGTAACTGCCAAGGTTGGTATTCTTTTCCTCAAATAGATTGTCCCTATTGGGGATTTTTCTTAAGCAGTAAACATTAGACATGCCTGGGATTCAATCCAAAAACAAAACTTCAACAGTGTTAAGACCCAACCCAATGTATGTCTCCCAATAATCAAATTATATTGTGATATGTACATGGCAATAGAATTACAACCTCTGGTCAGAATTCTCTTGGTGACTTGTATTGAGATTGTTAAATTGTTCTAAGTTAACACACCCTTTGGAACAGAAGGAAAGAAGTGAAGCCATCTCAATCACCTGAGAAACCACCTGTGCCTCTACCACCACCACTTTGACATTGTATTCTCCATTAATAGGATAACAGACTTGGGCTTCCTTTGTTAGACGATAGTATAATGTCTGTAACCATCTGTTGGCAAAGCTAATTATTTACAGATTTATAGACTGCCTCTCAGAAAAGCTTCTGAAACAGTGAACAATAAAAAAATCCAGCGTTACAATAATCAATAACACCTCATAAATGCAAACCAGCAATTATAATAAAAAGTGACAGGAGAGCTCACTTAAATTCCTTTCAAAAACTACTCCAAGAAGAAGGTTAAGCATCTTCTTTTAGATTAAGCTTTCCTCCTACTATTAGTATTAGTATGTCTGCTTTTTCTGGATGGAATTTCACTTTATTGTCTCTCATCCAGCTCTGTATTAACTCAAGGCATCTGGTCAGAAATTTCAATATCTCATTAGTTTTGTGGAAAAGAAGAAACATAATACCATGTTGTAAATCCCTATAAAATCACTCCCAATTAATTAATTGACCTGATGATAACTTTAGATTTTGCAGTACCCAAGAAAATTCTGTCTTTCATGCCAGTGGCCGATGGATTCCATGTCAATTGACTAGTGCAATCTAGTCAATATTTCAATCCAATTCTCAAGGAGCTGGCCAATGTGCTGAACCTGTCTGGAGTGTACAATTCAACACCTAGGATAACTCTCGTAACATTCTGTCATTGCCAGCATGTTACTTTCACAGAAGTAAGTCCTAATGAATTCAACATGATATGCTCCCAAGAAGATATTTGAACTGGAACTGGCATCACATTTAAGACTGACGATGAGGGATTAAAAATAAGACACAAAATAGCATTCACATATTTAGATGTGCTTTGGAGAGCATATTCTTAATACAAATTGTCCCCCTTTCACACCAAACAATGCAAGTGAGAAAACTTTGATATCAAATGACTGCTTCCATGTTTAGAGTCTTTTACTATTTTCTTTACTGGGAAGCAACCAAGAAAATAAGTACTGATTGTTTTATAATAGAATCCAAATGAAATGATTTGCCATGTGGGGTCTGATAATTAACTAAATAAGATTCTCTGAAATAAGCAAATCTCACTTGTTTTTATAGCTACATTAAAATGTGAATCTTAAGCAAAACAAGAACATTAATCTTGCCAGAAGCTGCTATAGGAAAAAATGAAACTGGTTTTGTAGAAGTGAGAGAGCTTTATTGAAGGCTATAAACCTTCTTCACATACCAGCGGAAAAAATATGATCATAAAATCAGCTCCAGTTTAATGGCTTGGTAAATGAACAGAACATTTTGTGTGGAGTCATGCAGACTCCTGACAGTCCATCATAAACGTCTCCCTCCTCCTCGCTGTTGGATAGTGTTATGCTTTTATTTTCAACATTATTAGTCATATTAGTATTCATCTAATCAGTAGGACAACCCACTCACCTTAATAAAAGACTCTATAGGTGCTTTCCTGGAGAAATATGTAAGTAATGGAAAGAGGAAAGTTCCTTCATCTTTTGCTCAGAATAAAATTACTGTTGATTTTAAACTATAGATACAAGCAGTGAAATCAAAACACAGCAACCATGTTGGTCTCATCTCACTGAGAGTGAAACTGTGTCTGGATAATATAAATATGAACTAATAGCTCCTCCTGCAAAGCTTCCACCCCTTTATGCCATTATAGTTCTTCTTTGGAACTTCTGAGAGGTTCTGGTTAAATCTTCACTTCCATTAAACACAAGGACTTTCTCAAACCTCACCACAATCACCATTAGTAAGGGTTATCCCACCTCAGCCACCAGTGGAAAGACGTCTTTCTGCCTGTAGCCATTACCTGTGGGGACCTGCTCGGTATCTTAAAGAGTTTGTCCACTCTTCTCTGCTGCCACCACTGACATTGTGTCTGAACCCAATCTTTATATATGTAGCATTCCTGTAGATCAAAAGCATATGATACAAAATACTTTATTAATAGAAGTTGAGCATAACAAAACAGATTAATAATTTAATACAGTCAAAGCAAATATTTCACTCTCTTCTCCTGGTGAACTCTTAGCAACTTATGAATTCAATAACTTGGACTGGCTCTCTCAATCTTAATTCTCACTGATTACTTCATAACACTACAACTCTGAAACAAATTACAGTCTGATCTCTGTATTCACAGGGGAGTAGTTTCCAGGTTTTGCTAGATAGATACGCATAACCATAGATAATAGCAAACCCTACTGCGATGAAGGACCTCTGTCCCAAGAATACCAAGGCGTTGTGTTGGAGGACATAAAAAATACCAAGAGGGGATTTTGTCTGATGCAGACACCACAGATACTGCATATCAACTATCATTTGCCATCTTTATTGAATTTACTTCAAACACTCCACCAATCATCATTCACTTTTAATATTCGATTTTCTCACCCCTTCAAACCAGGTACTTACCTTATTATCATATTATCTAACACTTTTTCATGACCTCACACCTCCATTCAGAAAAACCCACAGCTATTTTTGTAATGTCATAGCTAGGCTAGCGTAATCTCCATTTAATTTTAATGTAGGGTGTTAATATACTTCTGATTTTGTGATTCAGTACTTACTGAAGTCAATGTTATCAATGCTTTTGAGTCAAGTCATGAAGCACCAACTCATAGAACCATAAATTCTCTATTATCTTCTTACTCAGGTGTAGAAAAACATGGTAAAGAATGTTACACTGAGCAGTGAAGATTTAAAAAAAATCTGTGTGTGTGTGTGTGTGTGTGTGTGTGTGTGTGTATGTGTATGTATGTGTGTATACACACACACACACACACACACACACACACACACACACACACACACACACACATATATATATATATATATATATATATATATATATATATATATATATATTCCACTAATAACTTTGTGCTCCCCTTTATGCTGACAGAGTTCAAAGAAAGTGCTGTAGCTCAACTGGCTTGCAAATTATAGACTTCTGTATGAATTTGTAATCTACCTTGATTAATGCTGGTAATGCATATTGTTCAGGAGAGGATGATCTACCACTGGCCTTACTGGAAAGAGTCTCACCATTTGGAGATTAATTATGTTTTATAACAATATCAGAAAGGCAGTCAAGAGTGGGAGTGGTGAATAAGAACTTTTGCTTTGAATGGCCAGTAACAGCTTAATTCCATAATCAGCTTTTTTCAAAAACTACTCAATGAAGAACTATTTATTTGAAGTAGTATTTTGCCCTTCAGTATTTTAGTACCTTATATGTATGTACTTTTTCTACTGACAATTATAGTGGTTCTCTGAGAAGTTCACAAAACACAATAAAACACAGCACATAAAACTTTTTTTAAAAAATTCCCTAAAGATATCAGTTATCTTGAACCCAAGGATATTTCTCTAAGAGCAGCCTCATCACTACATCTGTGAAGACAGTTTGAACTGGCCCTTGGAACAAAGACATCAATGTCTCTGGACCTACTACCAAATGCACTCCTTTTTAAGAGTCTTCTATTAAAGTTGTCATGCTGAATGCTGAACTCTTTACCTATTCCTTATAGTACCTCCTTTTTGAGAGAAGCCAGTTCAAAGGGTCTTTCCAAAAGCACAAATGAACTTTCAGTTCTCTACAGTGTCCCAATACTGCCTTAAAATATGGTGGAAAAGAAAGAAACCTCCCCCCCCCCACCCAACTGTTCAGTGGTAACTATATGCAACATCAAATTTCAGAACTATCATCTGCTGTCTAAACTCTCTTGGTTTTTTCATCTTCATGAAGACCACTTCAAATACTGATTTACTCAACTGAGAGAGAAAATGACCCTGAGAAAGATCATCAAACAAACATTGCAATTGGTAGTTTATGTCTCTGTGGACTTCACACTCAGATGAACAACTCATTTTCTCCTCCACACTAACATATCCCCAAATTGAAAGCTAGAGAACCATGAACTCATAACCAGCCAATCAAGCCAGATGCAGTTAAAACTTCAGGCAGGATGCTCTGTCCACAGAATGTGTCTATTTTTAAACATACAGGCTCAACAGGGTTTTTATACTCGAAATAATATTGGTTTCAATCCTGTTTCATAAAGTAGTGATCCCGATACACTTAGCATAGATGGTGACACAGAGTTTGGCGTGTGTTTATTATTGTTTATATTATCTGTCCTGTTGTAAGCTGCCCTTAGTCCCCTTGGGGAGAGGGGGCGGGATATAAATAAAGCTTTATTATTATTATGTACTGTTTTATGTTATATGCTGCACCCGGGAGTGCCTTTGTAAGCTGCTATGAGTCCCTTTGGGAAGATGGTGGTGGGATATAAATAAAGTTTATTATTATTATTATTATTATTATTATTATTATTATTTATTAGAAACAACAGGCTGAACTTGAAGAGTCCTTGCAAAAGGCACAAATGAAGGCATTGGGTAGAAGTAGTAGTATAGTAGTAGCAGCAGCATAGTAATATAAAAAGCATAACTGAGTCTCCTTTTGTGCTCTTAGGACTTCTTACATGGTTTCTTATAATTTTATAAGGACTGAAAGATTGTCCTAAATATTTTGATGTGTTGCCAGCATATTCATATAATTCCGATGTGCTTACCTCTTTTGCCCTCATTGTCCTCAGTTTTTTATTTTCTCTCACAGCAGCTTATTCCTAGTCTGTTTGCTTTTTCTTTTATACTAAAAAGCTGAGGGGAAACATAACAAAGTTCTAGTATCTTGAAAATGGATGACATACACTGTGCTAATTATGATTAGTTTATGAGTTAGATGGCTCAGGAGTGATTTGACCTTCAATCTTTTTGGTCCAAACCAAACACTTCACTCACTATACCACACTACTCCCCACTGAAACTGAAAATAATATCTGGGGTTGAAGATCCATTCTTCAGATCAAGGCATCTCTGTCAGGAATTTATTTTCATTTTCATTTCCTTTACAAATTAATTGGCTGGCTTTTAGGTTAACTTTGTCAAGGCAGCATACATCAACATTTAAAAATAAATTATGATTAGAACAATAATAAAACAATTATAAGATTAAAAAAAACTCATAGCACAATATGCACAGCAGAATCCTGGCTCAGTCATGGGCACAGATAGACAAGAGAGTCTTTAGGATACACACTTGAAGGCCTGTAACAATTGGGCTTGTTAAAGATACAGTAGTCTCACTTATCCAACACTCACTTATCCAACATTCTGGATTATCCAACGCATTTTTGTAGTCAACGTTTTCAATGCATTGTGATATTTTGGTGCTAAATTCATAAATATAGTAATTACTACATAGCATTAATGTGTAATGAACTACTTTTTCTGTCAAATTTGTTGTATAACATGATGTTTTGGTGCTTAATTTGTAAAATCATAACCTATTTTGATGTTTAATAGACTTTTTCTTAATCTCTCCTTATTATCCAACATATTTGCTTATCCAACGTTCTGCCGGCCCGTTTATGTTGGATAAGTGAGACTCTACTGTACATTGGAACAGAGTTCCACAAACAGAAGAACATTACTGAAGAGATCAGATCCCCCATCTTCTCTGTGTAAGTGTATTGACATATGGCCCCTTCAGCAACAATGAAGCTTCTCTCTGATTGGAAGACAACAGAGAGGCATTTCTACGAAGAACCTCATCAGACGGAGGTCCAGAAACCATGGGACAGTGGGGAAAACTGTGGGGAAGCATTCTGCTTCATCCCCTTACCATCGTGGGTGATGGACTGCTATCCCACAATGTTTCCCTGCTGTCCCCGGCTTCCTACCATGCTGTCCCCAGCTTCTTCTATGAGGAGTCATAAAAGAAGCTGGGGACAGCATGAAAAAAGCCCTACTTCTCAGGGCTCCATCTCTGTGCGCTGCCGGAACTAGCCCTGCATCATTTTATGGGCTCTGGTGGACTTCATTCCAGCAGTGTGCAGGCAGCACGCAGAGCTGCGGAAAAACACCGATCTGATGAGGTTGTTAATCTTACCTTCCTCCAGTTAACAGAGAGTTAAACTCACAGTCCTAGGCCATGTCTACGTGACCAAAATTAAATGAACTCACCGCTCCATTGCTTCAGGGAGTCCACATGATGCACAGCTGCATTCGAAGCACAGATGCTGCATGCAGCCAGTACCATTCTCTGTGTCAAAGAAACACAGGATTCATTCTGAAACTTTCTGGAAGCTCTGAAGTGATTCTACAATTTCAGGGATATGGGTGGCTCTGGGATGCAGGTCTTCTAAACCTTCATCCAAATCATAAAAGTTTAAAGGACCTGCATCCCAGATCCTGTTGACTATGCACATGGCTGGAGAGTCTGAGGGTACATATGTGTTGCTGTCTTTGCATCGCTGCCAGCAAGTAGCTCTCTCTCAGATCTGGAGCCCTTTACACTAGATTTTTTATGTAGTGCAGATGCACCCTTAGTTCCTAAGCTCTTATTTTCTATCCATACTTTCAAACATTGGACATCTCCATGAAGCCCTATTCTGCTTTATCATCAGTGTGTGGATCCTGGACTGTTGAGGGTTATTTCAGTAGAGCACAAACAGGTGCATTCTGCCAAGCTGGAAAGCCTCTGCGTACAATCTCAGTATTAGCCTGTACACCTGTCATCCAAGGACCAGCCTAGCTAAGAACAGATGGTTTATCTCCAGAAGTTTGGCCATTGGTTGATGAATTAAGCACAATAGCTATGTACACAACAAAAATGTGAAATAGTTGTGAGTTACAGGAGAGAAAGAAATAATGTATCGATAGAATTATGGATCTTCAAAGTATTCAAGGTAAGCCTAGAACAAACAACTGTTTAGCAAAATGGAGTTTGTAATAAATGGAAAACATTGTTTGTCCAATCCAGTCAACTTTGAAATATGAGTAAAGAACAATGCCTTTTGCTATTTCTTCCCATTTGATTGCAAGTAAGATAAGTGAGAAGGCTTTGTGCTACTGGCTGCTTTGCTAATATATAATTTTGTTTGCTTTAGTGAGGAACCAACTGGAGATCATTTTTAAACATTTATAATGCATTTATTTTCCAATAAAAGCAAACAAATTGCTTTTATAAAAGGGCTTACAGCCTATGAAAGGTTTTCAAATTGTATCATCTATATTTAATTTTCTTTTACAGAATTCAGCAAGTTTAGACCATGTTGGAGCAATTGGAGGTTTTATACCATAAATACTTCTCTAATAAAAAAGAACTCAAAAATATTTATTTTGGACCAAACTTTGACAGATTCACTAGTATGATTAAATAATTAGCATTTTTAAATCTATATATTGATTACATTCTAATTTAGAGTTCTTCTCTAGTTATCAGTGCTAATGAATTATTGTAGCCAACAGCAGGTTAATATTGTGGTGTGACTTCAGGTTATCTATATCCTCCAATATTTCACAGATGAAAACTAGGACGTTTCTGGCTGAATAATATCAGGGGATCATTAGAGAGGGAGATGGATAAATAAATGTGTCACAATACCAAAACTAAGGAGATCTAGGGGACAGCCCTGGACGATTGTAAGTGTAATGAATGAACATTGGGAGAATCCTCATGATAGTGACCCTTCATGCCAAACCTGTAAGAGACTCCCATTTGCCATGATAGTCATGTTTAAAAGGATCATATCATTTGAAAGATGTCACATTGAGGAGGAAGCAAGCCTGTTTTCTGCTGCTCTGGAGACTAGGACATGGAGCAACGGATTCAAATTGCAGGGAAAAAAATTCCAACAAGTATCATAGAGTCCTATCAGAAGCGATTTTCTGTAGGGGACTACTACTGTTATTCTTTGGGAAGCTGTGGTGTGGAGATGAGGTTCAACAAAGATAGAACCTGGATGAAACATGTTACAACCTCTAAGGAGTTCCACGCATGTTTATACTGGTAGGGGTTTTTTTGTGTTTGTTTGGTAGGAAACGTAAAATGACATCACATTCTGAAAGTAGCAGAATTAGTAGTAATTAAAATTTTTTGGCATGATGTATATTTTAATTGCCTTTAAAGGGCATTTATTTTAGGCATTTTTAGTGAATCACTTCTAAAATACTTTAATGGGTAAACAAAGTATTTTATTACAAAGTAACTATTACAAAGTAACTTTCCAAACCCCAAATAAAGGGACAGTGAAAAAAGAGTACAGAGGGATGAAAACAGAATTTCTAAATGCAACACATTTTTCAAGCCATGGAGGCATAATACTATACATGGGTCTTGAGTCATTTCCAGTGGAGCTTTTACATAAACAGTGGGAACATTTCTCATTTTTTTCGGACCACTGCAAAAGCCATTTTTGCCCACATTCTTCTCTGGCATTCATGGAATTGAATGGCATCCACCAATAGATATTGAAGCCAGCGTTTAAGGGCCTCCAGCCACAATAGCTGGGATAACTTTCATAGTCCACCAGTTACATACTATGACAATAGAAGATCTGTGGTCTTCAAACCCCGCTTGCATGTTTCCTGGGAGCATATGACTGGCCATTATTGAAGCATATATTGTTAGTCTGATCCAGCAACAGCTCTATTTCTGTGCTCTTTCTGTGACTTTGAAAAAACTTTTACAGGCTCTTTGGCCAACGAAGAAGAATCCCAGCCATGCATTACAACTCCACTTGTTTTATATTTGTCATTTCAACAGCATCTCAATAAAGGCAGTGGGAATCTGATGCAATTGGCTTGATGAAGAATCTCACAGCAGGGGAAAAAATTAATCAGAAGAATAGCAATTACAGAAATGAGTGAGAAATAGCAGATCTGTTACTGATGGGGAGGGCACACTACTCATGCAATGTTTTATTTAGAAAGCTTCCAAATTAAGGAGGGGAAACAACATTAACAATTAATGGGAAACATTAAAAGCAAATCTGTTTGATAGTGGGCTGCAATTTCCCCAGCGGCAATTTTCAGAGTTGGAAAAATTAGGCTAAAATGGAGCTGATATTTCATGGCCAATAAAGCAGTGACTACTTTGCCATTATCAAAGGGCCTGGGTGATTCTTGAGCTAATGTACTTCTGTCTCCCTCACTTTAGGTTTCCTAAGTACAAGGGAGAACTCATTGCCCTATCTGCCCTCTCCAAAATGTTTATCTGCTTTTGGAAAACTTTTACATTTCTTTAGCAGCTTAAGAGATTGGAGAAGCATTCTTCAAAATTGATAAATTTCTTAGGTGATCCATTTTCTCTCTACAACAAGACACAGTTAACCTCCTTCAGATAAAGGCCCAGACTACTTGGGATGCATAATGAAGTGGAAGAATGTTCAAGTAGTACAAGAGACAGTTTGTGAGGATGGGGAAAGGATCATAATTTAATACTTTCTCAAATAGGGCTACAGTGGACATCTGGGGCAACATTTGGGCCCTTGTTATGCTTCCCAGGCTTCCCTTTTCTGGCCCTCTAAAATGGTGAGCTGGTTTTCCTAGAAGACTCCAGGAACAGCAGTTCTTTCAATAGATTGCAGAAGCCTCCTCTACTGTTCAGCATTTTTTTTTAAAAAAACCCTCCTTTTTCTTATATACTTTGTAGTTTTTTGTCATTGATTATGTTTTGGGGTGTTTGGGGCATTTTTGGTAGTCCACATTGCTGGAGAATCCTGAGAAACTTGACTCCTGGTCCTTCTGCAGTTGCTCATCCCTGTTGTAGGAAGAAAACTAACACAGTCTGGGAAATGCATGGCCCTATCTGCTCTCCATTCTGCTAGTTTTCATTAAAAAACAAACAAAGGGGGTCATGTTTGGGTTTCTACTTTTTAAATGTTGTCTAGGATCCAGATGATATTGATAAGCAGCACTTTATCAGTTACCTTGTGTTTACAACTTTTACATGGTGCACTTTACCCAGTCTATTTTTTACAACCTCGCCGTTTTTAATTCATGTTTATTAGTTTATTAGTTTATTATTTATCTTTACAGGTTAATGTTTAAATTTTATAATGGTGTATGTTTTTTTGTCTATTGATGTATTTTATATTGTTATTGTTTTATCTGGGCTTAGCTCCTTGTAAGCCGCCCGGGTCCCCTTTGGGGGAGATGGAGGCGGGGTATAAAAATAAAGTTGTTGTTGTTGTTGTTGTTGTTGTTGTTATTATTATTATTGTTATTATTATTATTATTAGCAATGATAGCCTTAGGGTGCCCACTGCTTCCAAACTGGAGGCAACTTCTAAATCTGTTGCCTCTGTGTCCCTGAATTTATCATGATGACAGTAAAAGCAAAACAGCCCCTTTAATATTGGCTACATTGAGGGCCAGGGTGATGGATACATTGTTTTGAAGATGAATTGCACTTCCATAAGTCATCCAAGAATTGCACTCCAAGAGCCTTGATTTGTTTTGAATATATGACATGAGCTCCACTACATAGTTTGTATTATGGGAAAATTGCATTTTCCTGCTATTGCCACAGTCATCAATAGAGCACTAAAGGGGTCAGGTCTTTCCCTCAAAAATGGTTCTGCTCACCTTAAACTTATTCAATCATTCCAAAAAGTTTGGAATGGAGCTTGAAGTTACTATAGAGTTATATGCTAGAGATTCTACTGTTGTAGTTTAGGCAAGTGTGTGCATTAGAACAAGTAACTCTAAGTATATATCTGTAAAGGATGATCAGGTGGCTTTTCAAATATCCCACTAATATATAAAGGATCCAGTCAGGGGGTGTTTATCTCTGCTGCCACCTTTACCGTGTTCAGGAGCCTTTCATATACATATTGTTGCGACTTAGAAAGAGAGTGAGGCTTTGCATAAGGTGAAACAATAACTGTTTGTTTATTTGTCTCTTGCAAGGTACATAGGCGTGATGGTTTCAGGAATATATATACAGTACAAATGCTTGGTAGTCCCCCTCACAATAATGGCTTCTGATGGTGTTCTTATGAAGATGTTACTCTAAAATAGTTTCTGTGTGCCTTTGTTTTATGTATTTCTTCAGTCTTTCCTTCCCAAAAGGTTTTTGATTATATTACTCCTAAAAACGGACTTCTAAACCTATACTTCTTAACTGGACTCTGAATCCTGTCTAAATACGCTTTTTAAAACCTCTTTAAACTCCCTGCCTGAACCAAATTTTCAATCCACTTAAACTAACTGCCTGAGCTACCTCACAGCTCCCTGCTAACTTTCTAACTGAACTCCTTGGTACCAAATAACTGCCTTAGCTGCCCCATCTAACCAAAAAAGAGAGTTCAGTTAACCCTTCTAACTGTCATTTTTAGCTCCGCCCATCTCCTGTGCCTCAGCACCTGCTCATTTCCATTTGGCCAATCAGGCTGCTCCTATGCAAATAGCTTCTAGACGGCTCCTCCCCCAGGCTCTGCTGAAAAGGAGAGCCACAAAATGGCTGCCTAATGTCCTGGTTCTACTAAATGGCTGCTCACACACCAATCCTTCGAGATGGGGCACATACCCTGTTTCCTCTAAAATAAGACATCCCCGGAAAATAAGACCTAGTAGAGGTTTTGCTGAATTGCTAAATATAAGGCCTCACCTGAAAGTAAGACCTAGTAAAGTTTTTGTTTGGAAGCATGCCTGCCGAACAGAACACCAGAGCATGCAGGATCGGTAAATGTACGTACCATAAATAGTTGTACATAGAAATAATGGTAGTAACAAGAAATTCTGGAAAGATTCACAGTTTGTCTGGTTATGCTGGTTTGTGATGACAACTACTGTGCAGTATATAATAATTTTTCACTTTTTGTTCAACAATAAATGTGAATTCTTCTTCATGGAAAAATAAGACCTAGCACATCTTTGGGAGCAAAAATTAATATAAGACACTGTCTTATTTTCAGGGAAACAGAGTACCAACTTTCCCAGGTAGGCCAAATCCGTTACAATATCCAAACTGGAAAGCCAGGAATTCCAAAGGATACATCCACAATATAATGATATCAGACTATATGAGTACATTACAGCAAGGAATTCTAAGGACTTAATCACACCATGGAAATTCAGCATCCTAGGACGCTTCTGCCCCAGTTGCCCACAGAGCCTCATGCTGTCCATCACACGACGTAGGCTCATTTCCAGCAGGGCTCAGTGAGTCAACTTGGGCAGAAGCGTCATAGGTCACTGCGCTGCCAATACAAGGGGCTTCCACGCTCCATCTGGAACAATGAGGTGACACTTCCCCACGTGTGATGGTGAAGTATCAGCTGGCAGTGAGGTGGGGTGCCGGGATTGCCCCATTTTCTCATATTTCATACGGAGACTGGCAAAACGGAACACGGAACCTCATCAATGTGATGAACAACTAAGTCCTCTCTAAACTGGAAGTCCAAGGATTTCATAGGATAGCTCCATATTCAAATAAACAAGAAGCATCAGATTGGTATAATTGTATAGTATGGATATTCTTCAACAGAAGTAATCAAGGTTCCCTTGTGTCTCTGCAAGAGAAACCTGGCCAAGAAGTCTTATAAGGTTGTACCTGCCTGCTTGTCCTTGTCCTCATTTCAGGGCAATCACAAGAATGCCAAATGGAAAAGACTCCTAAATCCCTTCCAATAAGGATAAATTTGGGAAGCACTCAGAATTTCAAGATGTGATCTGAGTTTTTTTAGAACTAAAAATATAACTGGGATCCTCCACGTAATGCAAATAGCTATTTTTGATCCAAAAAAGAGAACAGTCATTCTCTAGAGCATACGATTAGGTGAGTTAACTGAAAAAAAAATCAAGAACACAAGAGAGATGGGAGGAAAATGTTAGAAACTTCAGAGAACATGAAAAACTGGAAGTGCTTAAACTAAGCCCTGTCAAGACAAATGGGCATCAAATGGAACAGAAAAAAAATAGCTTGGAGCCAAGGGAAAATTCAGTTACTAAAAAATAGACAAGAAAAAAATCTTTAGAGTTTGCCCTTTTATTGATAACTCCAAAAATGAGATAAAAATAATACTGAGAAGTGGAACACAATGTTGTACTCTCCAATATTGAGTAGTCAAGTCAGGATTACAAACTCAATCTATAAGATAATAAGAATGAGCCAACTATGTTGGTTATAAGAAAAAATCCACAATCGAAACATCAACAACCAAAAGAACACCCAGTTACATACAAGCTTTCAGATTTTCAAACAAAAATCAAATCCAGTAAGATATTTTAAAAACATAATTGGATGGAGTGAGGGAACATTTGATCTTTAAGACTTACTGTTTATATATTGGTGCTTTGGTATGTAATCCCAATCTGGTTCATGAAGAAAGTTCTCAAAAAGAAACTATTCTAGCCTTTTATCAACTTTAGCTGTTATGTCAGTCAGCTGCACCCTTTCTTAGAGCTGGAGGATCGAAAGATGGCAGTGCATGCAGTGGTAATCTCACGGCTGGACTTTTGCAATGTGCACTGGAAATTTCAGTCAGCTCAAAACATAGCAACTTGATTAGTCACTGGTAAATCTTGAAATTATTACACATATATTAAAATCACTATACTAGCTGCCAATTAGTTTCTGGGGGGAAATACAAAATGTACCTTTACTTTTAAAGTTCTAGAATCTACATGGTATGGGATTGCCTCCTCTCATGTAACTCACCCCATATACTCAAGTCTTCTGGGAGATATTTACTCCAAACACCCAGATAACCTTTTCTTCAGCTTCCCCTAAATTGTGGAATTACCTGCCAGAAGAGCTTCAACAACTGAACACATGATTTTAAAACAGCCATAATACCTGTTTTGTCTGACAGTCCTATTAACAGTAATTTATCTATTAACAGATAATTTAAAAATAATGAATGTTAAATTATTATTTTTAAATGTGTACTAACTGTTTACATACATTGCTCCTATATGTTGTTTTAAACAAATGTTTTAACTGGTTTATGTGTTATTTATTTATTCATGTTTCATTTTACTATCTTGCTGTTTCCCACTTGATCAAGGGGGAGAAGTGGCTAAGAAATGTTGTTGTTGTTGTTGTTGTTGTTGTTGTTGTTGTTGTTGTAATATCAGATCAATTGCACCCACATTAAAAAGTAAAGATTGGGAAAAACTGTAGCCAGACTACTGGAAAACATATATAGAAATGAACAATTTTCAAATTTAGATTTGGATTTGATTCCAAAGTAGGGGAAATGCTGACAAAATATTTCAGATGTGGTTTTTTCTTACTTCAATCAGTAATTTGGTATTAATATTAGTTTCTTCTGCTTCTGTTTCAAAGCTTTAGATTTAGAATGCCATGTTATATGGGGAGGTGGAATGAATTTGACAGTGTGGCTAAACAGAAACATAGTAATGAGCAGGTTACCAGTAATCAGTTTTCAAGGGCAAGTGCTGCCAGAATACAAAAAAAAAAAGTCTGAAAGACTTACAAATGAGAATCACTAATTTATTTTGGAGCAATAAATGTATGGGATGTTTTAGTCACAACTAAATTAAGCTCCACTGATTCTAATAGATCTTCTCTAGGTAAGATTAATACAAGAATTAACCCTTAGCCTTCAAAGTATTTCCACGCTGCATTTGCTTTGCTTTTGAAATCCAGTTAACACGTATACCCAAAACCCAGAGCACAAAAGTAATCAGACGCCTGTGCACAGAAAGCTTTCCTATTATTTAAATTGTTTTTAAAAGAAATTCACAACCACTGTGTAAATGGAAATATACAAAATTCTCTAATGTTGTTATTAGCAGGAGGAACAAATTCTGGAGGTGAGGATATGGAAGAGCTCCCATAGACAAATTTAGACCTTTGAAAGTTAGTCAATGTAATTAGCTAGCTACTGTTATAGTTACAAAACTCTTTAAAATGGATTACTGCACATATACTCATGTATATGTCAATCTCATATATAATTCAAGGGCAGGGTCATTCTGCAGAGAGTGGGAAGCACCAAGGCCATCTCAGGGAGCCAGCTGCCCTTGGTCACTGCTGCCATTTCTATACCCAGACATTCAAAAAGAGCAGAAGAAGCACCATGGTGGGGAGAGTACAAAGGGTCGGTGCTTCTTTTGGGTTCTCACAGGACAAACCACTCTACTCAGAAAAGGGAATGGTTCCTTTTTTTTTACAATAGTTAAGGTACAATGCTCACATTGATCCATGGACAAGTTGCCCCAGGTATCTGGGGTTCATTTTTTTAACTAAAATGTATAGGGTTGTTACTATTACCACTATAATATCTATTTAATGTAATATTTCTCAATATTAAGGAATAGTGCTGTTTTTGTTACCTGCCAACAACTTATGGCAACGCTATGAATGAAAGATCGCCAATGAATTTTACCTGGTCATCAACAGCCCTGCTCACTCAGGTCTTGCAGACCAGGGGTGAGCTTAACTCAATTGAGTCTATCCATCTGGAATGCAGTATTCCTCTTTTCCTACTGCCTTCTATCAAACCAAGCATTCTTGTCTTTTCCATTGAGTAATGTCTTCTCATGATATGGCCAAAGTTTGATGTGCTTAGTTTCGATTTAGTCATCTTAATTTATAGAGCAAGCTTAGTCTTGATTTCCCAGCCAGCTTACCAGTTGTTAGGATTTCTGAGACCTGAAGGCCAAATCATCTGGGGAACCACAGGTTGAGAACCACTGCTCTAGGAAGCATTGATTTGGCTTTTTAGCAGCCCATAGTATCCATAAAACCCTTCTCCAACAGATTCTAAGTGAATTGAGTAACTAATATAGTTTCCTTTTAATTGCTTTAATCTGCTGACTTGGGGTACAAAAATGAGGAGCATACACAGTCAGGGTAGGCCATTTTAATGATGTAGGATTAATAAGAGATGAACAAAAAGGTGACATGACCCAATGCCCAGAGCTACCTCCCCATATAGCCTGCAGAAAGCATATCTAATAATAATAATAATGTATTTTTCTTTAAATTTTGATTGCTAGTTCTAATGAGTGCAAAGGGATTTCCAAGAATCCAACAAGCTGCCAGACAACTTTGACTTGGATTGCTATATTAATCCATCTTCATTCAAAGTGCTCTGGAGGATTGTTTTCCCTCTTCTGCGTAGCTAATACCACTAGACTTCCATTGACCTGGAAGGGAAAACATAACATATAGTGATTTTTTGGGAAGTAAGGAAAATTATGTGACAAAGCATAAGCACTTTGCAAGTAGGAGACAACCTTAACAGTAAATGCTCTATGGCACAGTCACCACCATATTTGTGGGTATCTTTGTTGTTGTTTTAAACTCAATTTTAATAGGGCAGACCTGAAAAAAGCAACTTTGTCATTTTTGAAGCCTTCCTGCACATTTTTTTTAAAAATAAATAATTTGTGATGACAAAATATTATTTTTTTGTTCTGAAAGATACACCTGGATAGATTTTACTTCTGCTCAGTAGAGTCATCAGATCATACTGTGATTACTAATTGCTTACATGATCACTATAGAAAGACTTGCCTCAAATCAGTTAATTTGCATCATGTGATATTAATACATGTCTAGAACTGACATAGTTACATGTGTGATTCCAGATTGGTTGTGATCACTGAAGAAGGAGAGGGGAAAGCCTCAGCCAGGGGAAAAATGCACCAATGCAAACACTGATTAGAAGAGGGATGCACCAGTGCAAAGGTCTAGAAACAGTCACATATCTAACAGGATTCTATACACATCTGCATATCTGCTACTTGTACCCTGAAAATCAAATAGGGAGTCAATTAGTTCAACTTGACATTTTAATACAGAATTATTACACCAACAAAAATCACATTTCATATTTAATCCCATTTATAACAACAGGATAATAACTACACATGAACCCTAAGGCATTTAGTTTGATCACTCTAAGTCTAAAAGGGAAGGCATATGAAGCCTCATTCCCAGTGTCCATTGTGTCACCCACTAGGTTTCTGACTCTCTTGTTGATAGATGAAAGATCTTTCTACTGACCTGCTTGATTGCAAGTTGATGCTGGCCCAGAATAAGCATGCAAATCTTTGTCAACTCATATAAGCATAAAGTCTCCTCAGTATTTTCCCAACAACATGAGAAAATGAAGATTTCTGTCCACTTGTGAAGTCTTTCAGAGAATTATTCAATGCAGAAATATGCACATTTTTAATGTGCAAACTATCAAATTTTTAACATGGGAAATTCTTTTTTGTGCAAAAAATGTACTTTTGCTTCTGCTCTGTTCTTATAGCAGTTTCTCAAACATTGGAGACCTATTAATCTGCAAAAAAAAAGGAAAGGTGCTAATCAGAAATGTGGCTTAATCAGATTGCTTTTACCATACAGGGGCAAAGTAACAAGCAAATAGTAAAAGAAGTCTTCATCCAACTTTCCCTGCCAACATTGAAAGTACAGGTACTGGGAGAGTCATCTGCATGCCTTCCCCACTGGTATGTCCAGCGTAGAATGCAAGACAGTCAACCTAGATGTGGAGACCACTGCTCTGCAAATGTGCTATCTCTACTTGTTGGTTTGAAATCTTTTTTTCTTGGAATAAATAAAGCTGCTATACTCTGGTCACAAATTAAAATGAGCAAAGATGCTTATAGCTATTTACATTTATTAAATTACCTGGTAGCAAAATATACAATTTATCACACATTTTGCTATTGTTATGTGCTGTAAAATTGGCTAGGATTTTTTGTGAATTAGGACTTCATCACATGGGATGTTGCAAGTGTCATAAAATGCTCGCCCTCCAGTTGATCCATAGAGCCCTGCGCCACCCATCACATGATGCATGCTGACTTCTCGTGAGGATCTGTCTATCAACTGGGGTGGAAGCATCATACGATGCTGCATCCAGAACATGGGGGGCTGCCTATGTTCTGTAAGGAACAAAGTGTTGTAGCCCAGCCATCAGGATCAGGCCCTTCAGAGGAGATGGAGGTTAACTCAGAGGCTGAATCGGATGATGGGCCTCTGCAAGACTGGGATCCGAGCCCAGTGACCTTGCAGCTGCCTGTTGTTGAACCTTCAAAAAAAACAGTTAATTGGGGAACATTCTGATGATCACCCAAGTTTGAATTCATCAGATGGAGAGGCGGCTGGGGAGGATACATTCTTTGACCACAGGCAATCTATCGCACAAGAAAGGAGTGAAAGAGAATGTCTAAGGCACAGCAGACGCTTAGCTCTCAAACGCTGTTGAGTCAACTTTCCCTTGTGAAATGGGAGATGCTTGGATTCTCAAGGCAGGCAGCTTTGAGAATCCCTTAAAGGGACCTCGCTCCCGGATTTCTTTGCTGTGTCAACATTGCTTTCCTTGGGAGAAGCATCTCCATTCCAGTCCCTGTTTCTTGCCTTGTTTCCTGTGGTGTTTCTCAAGATACCTGGAAAGAGTTTGAGCCTGCTGACTCTCAAGTAGACCTTGCCTTGTTGTTCCTCTTCTCATTACTCCTGGTGGATGTTTTCAATGTGGATGAAATTGCTACGTCTTGTTTGGATCTCTGCAACCTCAGATTACTTGCTGTTTTTGATTCTTTGTGTGAAACTATCGAGTTCTGTCTGTGGATTATAACTTTCAAAGACTTTGTTGGACTATAATTGCACAGTCAAGTACCTTTTATTATAGACTTTAGACTTTTTAATACTGGATTGCATATATATATTCAGTAAACTGCTTTGCTTTTGGTACTGGCTCAAGTGTGGTGTTCAGAGTGCTCTCGTAGCCCTAGGGTGCAACAAAAAGGGGCCACGGCTGGGGGAAGGGATGTGGTGAAGCTTCCACACATGTGATGGGGAAGCATAGCTGTGGGTGAGGTGGGCATCAGGTGCCAGGATAACCACACTAACCTGCCAATTAACCATGGAGGGTGGTGAATTGCCCTACATGACCTCATTATCATAAGAGACCTTCTGGGCACTGTTATTAACAGCTCTGCTCATATTGTGCAAATTCAGGGCATGGCTTCCTTCACTAAGTTAATACAATCAATCATTGGCAAGTATTACTATCTTTTCTAATGAGCCTTGGTCTAGTAATTTCTTCTTCTAGTGTGTGTGTTCAGACTTTGCTCTAAGACTCAGGCATTTGTCTTTTTAGCAACTCATGATATCTGTAGAATTCTCATCCAACATCATATTTCAATAGTTGATTTTCTTCCTGTTAGAGTTCCTCTCTGTCCAATTTTCACATTTCTGAATAAAACTGAAAATATTGTAGTATGGATGATTCCGGCTTGTATATTTAATTGTATGTCTGCAAGTTGAATTTTATTTAGTTCCTTTATAGTTACCCTGCCAAGTCTGTCTCCATTATGAATGATAAGTGTACAAACTCTTTGAACAGTTTTGATGTTGTCATCATTCACACCTGTGATCATTATTTGCTTAATTTTCATATATAGTTGTGGCTCACAGCTGCCTTTTGTTGCTCATTTTATTTCTTATGACATATCAACTATTTGTCATGGCACGAACACACAACTTGAAATGACTGAGACTGCAAGTCAGTGAGCCTGTCAACGAATTTGGTTCTGCCTTGACATTTTCTCAGCTGAAATAAAATCTGGCAAGAGAAAATAGTGATATTAGATCAGAATCTGCAGAATCTGTTACTATTTTTTCAACTCATTTCAGAATACTGGTGGTTAGGGGCTCCCGTGGGGCAAAGAAACTGCTCTGGGTTTCATTCTAGACTTAAAGGAATACTCCAAGGTACTGGACCTTTGGGGAATAGGGTTCAGCACCATATATAGCTCCTTTGAAATCAGAACTAAAACTTATAGTAGGTTCACTGTTTCATTGTCATTGAAGCCCTGGCTACATTATGTGCTGGTCACATAGACCTCAGATAGGGATCACCACAAACTCATCAGACGTTGCTCATGTGTACTTTGTCTGTATAATTCTGAAGTTCTATAAAATACTGTTGCTAGTAATAAATTTTATCTATCTATGTTGTAAGTAGGTTTGACTGGAAGTAATTGTGGGCTTGATAGATCCTTTGGACAAGGCTGTTGTTCATTGTCTGTTTGCCCTCTTGCTCAGTTTCAGGTACCTCTGAAAATGGATGCATAAGAACATCTGGAAAAGCAAATTTACCTCTTCTTCAAAGGTGAATGAAGTGGTCAAGCAAATGTTGCCTCACATCTTCAGTTCAAGTTTATAATGGTTGTGATTATGGGATACTGATCAACAGGTAATGATGAGCTTCCTGCAGGTACCAATGTCCTGAAGTCTTTAAAATTATTTAGGACCATAGACTGCAAAAAATATGTAGGCAGATTGCCACTGTGCTTATTAGATTGTCATTCAGCAAAAGTAAGCCACAAGCTGTGAAAGCCTACTTGGGCATTTTTACACAACTTGCATTTTATCCACAGGAAAAGGATAGAGAGAGGTTCCAATTTATTGTTCAAAATACCACATTGGAGGCATTACGAAAAGATAATATAACTACATAGCTGTGCTCTTATTCTCCATGAGCATTCATAATAAAAATACTTCGTTCATAATTACTAAATGTGAATAAGAAATCATTTTGAACAGGAGAGTTATTGTGGAGGAAAAGATATGTTTAAGACATACTACTCATCTAGAAGCAACCAAGATGAAGAAGAATAGTAATTCAAGTATTGGAGTCATTCCTACTTATTAAAAGGAATATCCTACTGAGCTATATTTATTATTCTTAGTACAGAAGTCTGTAAGGAAACTGTCACACTGCAGGAATTGCTCTGTACTAAGTCTGGATCAGGAAACTCTTATGCTCTTTTGATTTCAAAATGTGTGTGTGTGTGTGTGTGTGTGTGTATATATATATATATATATATATATATATATAGAGAGAGAGAGAGAGAGAGAGAGAGAGAGAGAGAGAAAGAGAAAGAGAAAGAGAGAGAGAGAGTAGTCCAGAACTGGGGGAGATTCCGTGAATATTTTACTCAAATCTAATTTTTTTAAAAGCTGATTTACAAAATGCAACAAAGGCCTAACAGCAAAAGCAAGTTCATTGCAACAACCTAGCAAAATTCATCAGTTCCAATCCATTGTGATATTCCATTGCTAAGCAAGACAAGAAAGGGATGAAAATATCATAGCAAGCAATATTGCAACCAACTGTTCAGGGCTACACAGCCCATATGTTCTTTCTGCCTCTTTCCTCAACGTATGGAATAACTGGGCATGCACATTAGAAGAACTATATTATCCACCAAGTGACTGAGAAGAGCAAGAAATATGTATCCAAAGGTCCGTATTATATTCCAAACTAACTATATAGTTCCTTGGGTCTTAACCTTTCAACATGTCTTTTATAAATTAATTTCAGGTCATTCACTTAGAAAATTATCACACATGATAGGCAAACGATCGTCATCGTCGTCGTCATCATCATCATCATCATCATCATCATCTATCATTTGTTTCCGAGTATGATTGCCTTATAAGAGTCTACACTCTTGGTGGTGGGTCTTTAGGTGACTTTAGAGACCTACTACTGATCTGCATGTTCTTTTGCAGTGAAGACATTGATGACCAGATGAAAATCAGAGTTGGCTTGACATGCCTTCCTCTTGAGACATTTCTCCCTTTCACCCTCCATTCGTGCCTCTTCGAATTCCACAACACTGCTAGTCACAGCTGACCTCCAGATAGAATGCTCGGGGGCCAGGGCTTCCCAGTTCTCTAAAGGTTAGCTCTATGCCCATCTTTAAATTTCTTTTCCTGTCCACCAACATTCTGTTTTCTGTTCTTGAGTTGAGAGTAGCATAACTGCTTTGGGCGACAGTGATCGGGCATTCAGACAATGTAGCAAATCTAGCAAAGTTGATGGTGAAGGATCATGGCTTCAATTGCTTCTTCCAGCACACTGACATTTGTCTGCCTGTCCTCCCAAGACATTTGTAGGATTTTTTGGAAACACGCTGATGGAATCGTTGAGAGTGATGTTTCCTCATTTCTTGAGGGGTTTTCCTTGGCCAGGCCCTTGCTGGAGGAAACTTTTTCCTCCAGCAAGGGCCTGGCCGAGGGAGATCTGGGGAGACGTCCCTCAGTGAGGGCTCGCCCCTTGGGAAGCACCCCGCGAGCGTTGCTAGGCAGCAGCGATCGTGGGGCACTTCCCTAAACCGGATTGCCAGGAGGAATAATAGGGCCTCCCTATTATCCAGGCACTTAGGTTATCTGAGATTGGGCCTGCCCCTTTATCTCAGATAACCGGGACTCTACTGTATTTATATTCTTCCCTTCTCACCCTGAAAGGGACTCAGGGCAGATCACAATGCACATATACATGGCAAAAATTCAATGCCATTAGACATACGACATGCAGACACAGACACAGAGGCAATTTAACATTTTCCTGCTTCTGGCTTCATGAGGGTATGCTCGATTCCGGCCTCAGGGGGAGCTGCCGCTTCATCATCCACTTGTGACACCGAGTCCTTGATGGAGTGCTTCCTCATTCTTCTGCACACTGCTGGAAGTTTTTATGGTGTCGTAAATTAGTTAAATTAGCCTCCCCGCATAAAGCATATCTAAATTTTCTACTTGACAGATGCAACTGCCTTTCGAGTTGCTTAGGTCAACAACCAGCTAGGCTATTAATGGTCGAGGGCTCAATCTGACCCAGGCTGGCTTTGAACTCATGACCTCTCGATCAGTAGTGATTTATTGCAGCTGGCTACTAACCAGCTGCACCACCGCCCAGCTCGATGGTTGATGTTCAGTGAGAGGCCAAGCTTTTCATATGCTTCTGAAAAAATTGTTTAGAATGGCTTGAAGGTCTTCTGAATGAGCAAACCAGCATTGCAGGTGGATAGTGTGCATCACATTACTTTTCATTGATAGTTTCCCATTCCTCCCACTTCTGTGCTAGCATGCCAGCATTAACATGACATTAGGGTACACAATTTTGCATCTCCTCACTGCCCCATTCCTATTCACAAGATGGTTACTTCGCACATGTCTTAGATGATTTTAAAAATGTTAGAATTGTGCTACTGCACTTAAAATTAAAATTAAAATAAACTGCAAAATACATTGGTGAGGGAGTCATTTCAGAAGGCGAGGTTAAAAGGGGGTGTGGAATTCTGATCACAGGACCATGGACTATCAATCCAGCCCAATTGGGCTAATGAAGACAAGTGCAGTATCAACAAGGCTCAATTTTATCAATTGTCTACACTGTTGTGACACAGTGGGTTCATGTGATAAAATTCTTAGTTGAATGTCTTTAATTGCCATTAGCGTTGATTCTTTGTTGAACAAATATAGACAGAGAAAGAGGCAGAGTTATTATTATTATTATTATCATTATTATTATTATTATTATTAACTGCATTTCTATACTGCTTTTCTCACCCCTGGAGGGGACTCAAAGCAGTTTACAACATAATAAATGGCAAAATTCAATGCCTCACATATATAAAATATATCACATATCTAAATCAAAAACATATAACTATAGATTAAACTATTAAAACTATAAAAATATCAAACATAGACATACGCATGAAACGTTATTGCAGCAATGAACGTAGATCCCTTTTCTCCCCCCATCTCCCTCATTATTGTATTATATTCAGCCCTATATCCCCATTCATAATACTGATCCAAGCAGTATCTTATAAATATGAATTATTAAATGTGTTTTGAGGAGGCACTGTAGTTTATGACCTCCTAATGTATTGCTATCACAGTTTTGTCTTCCCCTGGATTATTTATACTATTTCTGTTATTCTTCCCAAATCCACAGCCACTTGAGGTTTTCTGCAAACTCCACTAGGTCTGTGAATACAGTTATTGGGACTCTATATAGAGATTCCTTTTCAAATACAGAATAAAACAAATGCTTACATCCCCTGCTGCTCATTCTCTGATTAAAGAGAAGATAATCAGCAACAGAACTTGAAGACATTAGTATTACAGAAGAAAAGGCAAAATGATTTCTGGATGACTCCTGCAATTAGTAGCATGATCTTCCTAAGAGGTTTGGCATTTGTTACCTTTCTCAAAACTCCAGATTCAAAATTCTGAACCCTATGAATAACAATATGAAACCATTGTTTCCCAGATGTCATGTAATTAACAACTATTTTTCAGAGAAATCTGTAATACAAAAGATGACTGTATGGTTGTTTATAATCACTTCATGAGGATTTAGCAAAACAAGTTTCTACTAGACGTGAGTCTAATAGCTCATAAGTGGGAACTGAAATAGATGCACTGCATGAGCAACTGCAATAATTTACAAATTGAAGATCTAGATGGAGTTAATGTGATTTGCCAGTAATTAAACTATCTTTGAGTAATGGTAAGTTCATATCCAAAACAGGACTCAAGTTACAAATTGAATTGCCTCATAGTTTTAGCAAAGTAACCTCATGTTTCAAAGGGAGAAACAGATAAGAACTAGAACATCTGGTTTTTAGAAGTAAGTATTAGATTGGGATTATTCCATGGAAAGTGTTATTTGGGATGACATATGCAGACACAAATGGACAGTTTAGTGATTGCCTTATGAAAATGGGTTCAGTGATTAAAAATAATGTCAAGCGATTAGCCAAGGATTGTATTTTGCACAATATTAAGGAAATGCATTGATAAATATGCTGCAGTTTGAATCAACAGTTGTACTTAATAACATTCATTGATTTAAAAATCATAATTTAACTAATCTAATTTGTTAGGGAATTTTTACTAACAATTTTTGAGAAGGGCAAAGGCACTAATCTGTTTTGAGGTATCAAACTATCCTTTGAGCTGGAGGAGAATAAACTTACTGGAACCTTGAATGAGAAATTACAAACTCCAAATTATACATTTTTCAGGCAAGAATTCTCAAAGAACAAAAATGTATCTAGAAGATAATCTAATCAAGTAGTTCTATCCGAGGCATGAGTCATAGAATGAAGAACTTCCTTGAAGAGTAAAGGAGTTATAGAATCATAAACTTGAGTGGAACATGAATGGCCATCTAGTTCACTCCCTACCCTGTAGGAATTCACAAAGAGTGCACTCTTGAGAGATAACCATTGTACATCTGTTTAAAGACTGTCAAAGATGGATAGTCCACCCAGCTCTAAGGCATTCCTTTTCACTATCAAATAGATCCTACAATAAACAGGTTTTTTCCTAATGTTTAGATACAATCTTTTTTCGTGAAGTTTGAGTGCATTGATTTGTGTCCTAGCCTTTGGAGTAGCAAATAACAAGTCTGTTTCTTTGTCTAAGCAATATATTTCTATGGAGCTCAGTTGCACTGGTAATTCTTAAGTTTGCATCACACACTTTGATTCAGGTATTTCAATTTTGTAGGAGACACCAACTAGGTTTACTAAGAAGAAGAATAAACTTTATTTATATCCTGCCCTATCTCCATGAGGGATCTCCAGGTGGTTAACAACAAATATCGGCAAATAAAACTAGACCAGGACAAAGTAACCCAACCCACCCAGACCCAAAACATAACCACATCTACATCAAAAGTAATAACATATGATCAAAAATTAAACCATAACATAACAAATATATGATTTCACAACTTATATTTCACAACTTTGCAAACAACCAAGGCATGGAAAGGCTTCTGATGCCCCATCTACACTAAGCTAGGTTCAAATTACAGCTGCAAGACAACAAACACCCACAAAAGCATAGGAAAGAAATTTCCTTTGTAATCTCCTATGTTCCAAGATTTCCTATGTAATACAGCAAAACTACTTTCTGCAATACCAGTTTGAAACTGCATTAAATTGTCAATGTAGATGGGTCCTGAATTGTGGGGTGCCAAAAGTCACATTTTGGAGGCGGTGTCCACTCCAAGGTGCCTCCTGGCAGGCAAAGTGAAAAGTGTATGGCATTGACCCTGGCTGTATCCTGAGCAACTTCTACTACGAGTCTGCAGTGCACTAAGGGGACAGTTCCTGATGAAGCAGTTCCCTCCTCACAGATACTGCAGTGAGGGAAAGCTCAGGTTATTTCTCCATTTCTCCGTATGAATGTGGGAGTGAATAAAAGTGTGGCAAGGCTAGTCAACTGTTGCCATACTTCACGTTGAAAATGTACTTGAATGGCCACCCACTTGGGCTGAAAACCCTTGTCTTTGGCAATCTGGTAAATTTTGTAATAAAGCTTACATTCTTTGTTCAAAATCTCAGGATGCATCTACACTGTATAATGAATACAATTTGACCCCACTTTAAATGTCATGGATCAATGCTATATAATCATGGAATTTGTAGGTTCACATGGTCTTTAGCCTTCTCTATCAAAGAGTACTGGTGCCTCACCAAACTACAACTCCCAGTATTCCATCACACTCAGGCAGCTAAAGTGAGGTCAAATTGCATTCATTCTGTAGACGTGTTTTCAGTTGGAGTTTGGAAACTAAATTCCCCTCATTTCCAATGTGAGGTGCAATATCCATATGTTACATCTCATCTATGACCCAATGTCTATGCATTGGTCCTGAGAGGTTGGTGTGCTGGGTGTGTAATGTGACCAATGGCAATTTCTGCGAATGCATACTCCAATCCAAATTTGTTTTCCATCATGGGGGAGGGGGATAATGTGCATATTCATCATCTCTTACAATTGCAGCCAAACTATAAACTATTCTATTTCTGGTCAGCCAGATGATCATAAAGTCTCTAAAGCACTTTAAAATGTGTGAATATACTGCAAATAATGATCCTTCGCTGTCATTTACAGGAAAGAAGAAAGTGTCTATTGCATTGTTCCCACCTGAATAGAAGATATCTTTTTGCAAGGCATCTTCTGCTTTATACAGCTGGAGAATCACAAAGCAAGTTTCTAATAGATCCAGATCTGTCTTTCGGCGGTCTGAAGTGCCGGCTCCTTTATATAACAAAAGCTCCCCCCTCCCTCCCAAATTTCTTCACAATCTGATTAGTCAGAAAAGCATCTTCTTCACAGCAGGCCTGAGTCTGCATGAGAAGTTTTACCTCTAGGTAATTAAAGATCAGCCCAAGGTGGGTTTTAAAAAAAAACGATGAAAGGTAACTTCTTAGGGTGGAATTGATAAGAACCCAACAGGAGGTTGCTGCAGAAAGGTGAGGAGTGGGAAGGTGGGCGGCATGTCAGCTGGCTGTGCAAGGAAGTAACCTTTATTAGCAAATCAGAGAGATTCCTACTTCACTATCTTTCCACATTATGTCAGAACATCTGACAGTCTTTATAGTCTCATATCTAATGCTGTTTTAAGATGAAAGCTACCTGGAGTGATCAGAGAGGCTGCGAATCAGTCATCCTGCTCAGATAGTTTCCTTTCCTACTGTGCACAGTTTCCTCCTACTAGATGTCAGCAATGCATTTCTTCACATATAACCCTAAAGTGCTTCCACAAGGTGTACAAGACCTTGAGGTTAGCATTTGACTCTGATATCACCTTTAACTGGGCATGATACAGCACAAACAGGGCATTTGTTTCAATACTTATTTTCCCTTCTCTTTTAAGATCCCACTTTTTAGAAAACAACATCGGATGCTTCTGCACAGATAGTATAATTCTATTTGGAGGTGGATTAAAATGAACTAGTTTCACTGTGCAATGTCTACACAAGCACAGCAGGAACTGATTCAAAGCTGGGACGGTGGCCTCATTATCTGCTGATTGCAGATCGGAGCAGGAGCAGAAATGGATGCTGGGATCTTGCAGGGTCCACATCTGTTTTTAAGGTGTTATCCCATCCCATCCCAAATAGGCTGTACAGCTAGGAGTAGTTGAGGATTGCTATAAATAAAGTCAAAATAGGAATTTAGTTATTCATTTGGTGTTACACATTCAGAGTGTTTAAATTAGAGAGAGAGATTTTAATTACATTTCAATACAGATTTTTCTTTTCTTTTTTTAAGTAGATAAGTACAGAAATGAGATAGAGCATTTTTATGAAGAACATGAGGCAATAGGAAACAGAGCAGAAGAGGACAAGAGTCACCACTTCTTATGTACCAATATTTCTAAATTGCCAGGATCCCCATAATGTGTTAGGCATCTAACTTGCATGGGGTAGAGGAAGATATGTTTTTCTGTATGTCTGTAGAGGAAAAAAAAAACAGCTGCCTATTGGCTCTGTATGATCTACTACATACAGGATTTATTTGCTATACATATTTAAACATGTACAGCAGTAAGGCAAGATAAATAAAATACAAATACATGGAGAATATGTTTTCCTTTTTTTTTTTAGATAAGCAGAGTTTTCCATCTCCCCACATCTACCCACCCAACAACATTTATTATTTGCTTAAAGTGGCAAGCAGAAAGATGTCTGCTGAGTATGCTGCCTAGGCACATTATGAACAGATATGTTTCCTCCAAAAAACAAATAGTTCTGAATTTCTTTATTCTATATATATTTCCCTAGGTGATTCAAATCTTCTTTTCTTTTACTCCTGGGAATAGCATGACTCCAAGCAGTTTGACACTTTTTCTTATCACAAGTTATGCTCACTAGACACTGTGTCACTTTCAAAATTCATACGCTGTGCTGCTCCATTTTTATTTTACTATGCCCTCAATAGTTTCAAAGCACAAATAGAACAAAACCTTTGTTGCTTACAATTTAGTGTTTTGTTTGCATTCACATTAATTTCGGGGAACGTATGTTGCTGAATAAATGCAACTGGCTCTGAAATATACTTTACTGTGTTGATCAGACTTTTCTTCCATTTTGGAATTCAATATGTACTTGCATTGTTTCCACAAGTGTGCATGTTGCTCCTGAATTCCTGCTCTGCAGCACCAATAATGTACACTGCAGTGCATTCAGCTGCAGTGCATTTTCTTGCCAATTTTGAACTTTCCAGTGAGATTTTTTAATGCATGGTATCAAGCTAAACGTATGCTCTAGCATGCATTGGGGGTATGCGTTTTCCAGTCACCCTCCTTTTATCCCACTCCTATCTAGATTTTCAGGCCTGTGTAGATGGGGCCATTGCTGGTCTCCCATCAAAATCAAAATCCGGCCTGGCTCTACTTAATTTCCAATAACAGACAATGTTACTTTTTTGTTATTCTTATGGTTAATTTTATAATTTGAAATGCACCCATAATTTTGGCCACTTTCTTTCTGATGCAATATTGTGAAACAAGAGAATGTGTTTCTGAGTTAACTTTTTAGAGTTGATTCTTCCTCACTCTATAGTTTATGCTTGCAACATTAGCCATTTGATTCACTTGCCTCAGATAAATATGGAACTGGAACAAGAGAACATGCCTGTAAAGGAATGTTTTTGTGTGGATGACCACCTTTGCAAAAGATTGACTTTTGGATGTTCCCATAATTCGCTAGCTGTGCTTACTCCTGAGCTATCCAATTATTTTTAAATATGTATGAACTGGGTTTTTGTACTCTGTGCTTTTTATCGTTCATCAGTGAAAAATCTGATAGAGATTGTTCTAAGGCATATGAGTCTGTCTAAAGATATTTTTTTTTCATATTTTAAATCATTATAGTATTTTCAGGTATTATGTATCTCTAACAGATTGTACACTGTCCAGAGAAGCTGACCTGCTGGTTAGTTTTGAAATGCTATACATAAATAAATGCTGTTGAGTCGAAGGATTTTTCTATTCTAAAGAATTTCCTGTAAGTTAAGGTACTCATAAGCTCCCCACTACCTTTATCCTTTTTTGTAATATAGCAGTTTTTCCACACACATACATTAGAAGAAAACACTGTAGGGAATGGATGTTTTAAAGAAATGAGAGGATGTCAGTATTTAAGGAGGTAATAAAATAGAAGGAATGAATATGAAATGATGAGCATTTAAGCAATGGCCAGAAAATAAAATACTATCAGTAAGGGAAATGCCAAGTAAATTCTGTTTTAAAAGAATGTTCCTGTGGTATCTTGAGCTTTTTGCCAGTGCTATTCTAGTTCAAACCTGATCCTGCTTGATCAAATTGTCCTATTAAAATTTTATCCTGAAGGTGGATAAGCGTCCCCCACTCTGCGGTTTCAAGGAGAGGCTGGTTGCCTTTCTCATGCTGTCTGCTTAGCTTGCGCCTTAGAGAGTCTGGAAGAGCGTAACGGATATTTGTCGTGACTCTGCTGATTGCCATTAGAGGAGAAGAAATACTGGCTGTGACTTACTAGGACCATTGAGATTGTTTCTCCAGGGACAATGTGTCATTTCTTCTTGAATGGCTTCAACTTCTTTGCTTCATTAACCTTGCCTAGGAGGGCCTTCAGCAAAGGGCTATTATATGCAAGAAGAAGTTGCTTCTTTAACTCCATTTGGCATTAGTCTTGCCTTGACTCTCCATTCTGCCTTAGCTAGTCATTATCTTATGGTTTTTTGCAAAAATGATTTTGCTTGGAGTTTATGTGCATTGTTTAATAGTGTGCATATTTCAGCTACAATACAGTACTGCTGGTCTTTACCGATCTGCATTTGTACTCATTCATAATCTACTTTTCTAGAGGGAATGCTCTTCCTACCTTGGCTTCATATAAAAAGAACTTTAATTGTGGTGCTTAAAGAGTTAGGTGAAATGCAATCTATCATTCTGTATGACTCACCATTGCAATGTTGCCTGAAATATATATGCAGTACAGCCCCCATATCTGTAAGGGATATCTTTCAAGACAAACACACCCATGGATATATGAAACCTCCAATAATAGTGAACAATATATTTTGACTGTAAAGATAAAGGTTTCCTCCTGACATTAAGTCTAGTCATGTCCGAGTCGGGGGTTGGTGCTCATCTCCATTTCTAAGCTGAAGAGCTGGCGTTGTCTGTAGACAACTCCAAGCTCATGTGGCCAGCATGACTGCATGGGGCTCCATTACCTTCCCGCTAGAGCAGTACCTATTGATCTACTCACATTTGCATGTTTTCGAACTGTTAGGCTGGCAGAAGCTGAGACTAACAGCAGGAACTCATTCCACTCCCCAGATTCGAAACATCAACCTTTTGGTCAGCAAGTTCAGCAGCTCAGTGGTTTAATTCACTGTGCCATCGGGGGCTCCTAGTTGGCTAGAATCATACCATAGAATAGCATTGGAGGACATAGAGAGGCCCAGAAACACTTGGAAATAATGTTTTGGAGAACAAATAAGTGAAACTGTGAATACAAAATTCATGGATAAGGAAGTTGTACTGTATATAGGTATTTAAAGGTTATCATTTTAATTGCTAGAACTTGTATTGTTCAATATTCTTCATGGATTTCTACATATTGTCTTGGCATGAACCACTTGTAGGTGTCTCATTCTTCCCACCCACACTATTTTAACCTCCTTTTCTAGACATTTCTGAAGTGCTACTGAATGCAACTGATTATATATGACATTTTCCGCTATGTACTAAAGCAGGTGGACACTGAGCAAGGAGTTTGTTTATAAGTAATTCATAAGACTTACCTATGGTACAACAAGCAAAATAGGTAAATCATTTCTAGTTCTGGAAAGTTTTGCAGCCCTCTGGTTGAACATTGTCCCTCATCTCTATTTTACATGGCCACGGCTATTATTTTATTTGGTAAATTCCACTTTTGTTATGCTATGCAACTCTTTATATATCTTATTGTATTCTGTTCAGGAACCTTAGCTTTAGTATAACACATAATGGATTATTCACATCACAGTCTCCTCATTAAAAAGCCTCAGACAATCACAGTTGATACTGCTCTTCAAGAGGGAATGTCTAAAGTAATTGATGATAACATTTTTGAGCGAGAGGGGCAGCTTGTAAGATCAGCAAGGCTTGCATTACCTTCTTCAAGACTCGTCCCTATTTTTCTTTAATGTTAGATGTTTCTTTGTGTTCCTGACGAGTCTAGTAAATGATTGTTCAAGACATTGTGTGCAGTGCTTCATGTATTCAAAAATAATCCAAAATGGCAAATAGAGTTCAATGTTGAATCCAATAGATGTACTGGGGCGGGCGGCTGTTCATTATTGGCTGCCTGTTTTATATTCTGCCTACACCTGATTACCTTTGACCCAATTCTTGTCTGCCTCTTTCAACATATCAGGTATTGGCTATTGTGTCAGACAATAAAACTGTTGAGATTGATGGGCCATTGCTGTGACCCACAATGGCAGCTCTGATGTTCTTGCTATTATATTTTCCGCTGCACAACTTCTAAGTATGACGCCCAAGAAAATCACATATCACAGCTGAAATTAAACAGACAGAACACTGCCAACAAAAGGCAGTAAGATGTTCTAACAATGATACTCATGCTTAATCTGCCAAATCTGGGTTAAGCAACAGGACTTATGTGTATGCATTTTTTTAAAGGATCTACATGAGATGATATGAGGAAGATAGTATGTGGCATTCCTGCTAAGACTCTTTCTTTTTGATTTGGTCAATTATACCAATACCTTTTGTTGGGAGGCCCATGAAAAATGAAATATTGGCGTAATTAGAACTGTGGTTAAGTCTGTTACATTTGACACAGCTGGGCTTTGAAGCATGCTGCCTCCAAATCAAACGCTGAAGCTAAAATTAACCAGACAGAACACTGACACCAAAAGTAAATGAAGATGTGCAAACAGCTTTAACCTAGATCAAAAAGCAGTTTTATGCCAAAGTTCTGAGCAGTTCTAAATGGGATGTTGGGTTATTTTGCACTTTGTACCTTCCCTGCTATGAAGATTTCCTGATGATTCTGGAAAAGGGGATTATGGGAAACAAATATGCTAAACAACTGGAACCTTTAAGGCTGGCATTCACTTAGGGATATATGCATGGGTAAGTCACACTGGCACATGAGGCCAAAAAATCACCATTGCAAAATGGATATATTCTGCAGATGGCAGCAGAAGCAGTATTATACAGACCTCTGCCTTGCCTTTGAACATTACACTTGGTACATTTGGGTTGTACATCTGATACTTTCCATTGTGGTTGGGCATCATGTATTATGCATTACACAATGGCATTTGGTTATTGCCATGTTGCTATTCTGCATGGGGGTTGCATAGTTCTGGCATGGTATATCTCTACATGCAGATATTTAAGCTATACCAACTGGACTGAAGCCACTGCATGTCTGCTGCACAGGAAGAAAGGAACAAAAAGAGAGCATTCTGTTTTCCAAGCTTAGAAGTGGGCTCCTCACCAGAAGAGTGGTAAAACATGCAATAATGGGCTCTTTTTTGACCTTGGCACTAACATTGTATCAAGGACACTGATGTACGAACAATCTGTTAGTCATGGGAATGTAAATCATTGGCTATTTCACCCTCTTATGTGAGAATGAATAATTGCAGTCATTTTCCCCTTGCTATTGGAGAAAAGAAATATTCCTCCATAGTATTCTCTTCCCATTTGAACATCTTGAAATGTTATAAAAGAATTATGGTAGATCAGCTCATTACACAAGCTCATTGAACATGGTTTCATTTATGTGCAAAGAGTTTTGAATATCATAGAATTGCTCTGGGGGATCTATTGATAGCCAAAGAAGTGTTCTTTCTTTGCCTCCAACACAATTCTATAGTCAGCTTGTACCTGACACTTCTCTAGGCTCCTTCAAAGTGATTCCTTGGTATTCTTCAGCTGGAAGTTAAAGAAACCCTTCAATTCAGGTAGGAAAAAGAGGATTCCAGATTATGCAAAAATCCTATTATGGAAAGGGCCCTGGAACTTATTCTTTGTGTAATTACTTGAGCCTACTATATTCTACAGAGAAAAATTCAGTGTGCGTGTACATGTGTGTGTGTATGCAAAAATGCTGCTTTCTGCATAATGTTTTCTAGGCAGAAAATGCATTTTTTGTGCTAAAAATTGTTATGAGGGGGATAATTTTCTGAAGAATAATTCCTACACAACAATTTAGGACATTTGAATACCAAGAGAAATTTCAGCAAACTTCTCACCAATCTAATATTCTTCTCTATGGGCCTTCTTGATAGTTGGAAAATGGGAGCAAGTGATTCAAAATGTTCTTATCATCCAATCAGGATCCTGTTGTCCTATGACCTCATCACATGGGGCTTTTGTCCCATCCTACGATGCTTCCAGGACAGAGCCCAACAGAACCCATCACATGACACAGGGCTACTTCAGTGGGGCTCCATCCTGGCTCCACCCTGGAAGTGTTGTAGAACAGAGCCCTAAGGACACGGGTGTCTACCCATGTTCTCATTGCCTAAGCCAGTGACAGCACAGGAGGAAGCTGGGCAGCAACAGTTTCCCTTGCTCAAGGCATTTAAAGACAGTTTTCCCTGCTGTCTGACATATTCCCCCACTGTCCCCCACCTTAAGGACCTTCATGTGATGAGGTCTTAAGCCAGGCATTGTTTTTCTGAGCACATAGAGTAGGGACAGAAAGTATACCCCCACTGCCTGCATGCTGGCTTTGTTTGTTTTGTATTTTCTTGATCCCTCTCAAACATACATACACACCAGCAGAAAAAAATTCAAAACCTTCAAGGATAACTGTCATTCCTGAAAATCTCCAAGAGCAATGATTCTCCTTTAAAGCAAGGTACAAACATACATCCATGCCTTGGTCTGTAATCAAAGGTTTAGAAGCCGAGCACTATGAGGATCAGCTGAGGGAGCTAGGTATGTTTAGCTTGGAGAGAAAAAGGCTGGGAGAGAACATGAAAGGATGTTGCATTGAGGAGGAGGAAAACGTTTTCCTGATACTCTGGGGACTAAGAGATTCCACCTAAACATTGGGAAGAACCTCCTACTGAAATTAAGAGCTGTTTGACATTGGAATATGCTGCCTCGGAGCATGGTGGAGTCTCCTTCTCTGGAGATGGCTGGATGTCCATCTGTTGGGAGTGCTTTGATTCTGTGTTTGCATGGCAGGGGGTTGTGCTGGATGACCCTTGTGGTGTCTTCCAACTCTATGATTCTATAGCCCAAAGAGAGTTGAAGATACAAAATGAGAATCAAAATTCCAGTGATTCCTGGCTTGTTTTCTTAATCCTGTGTAGCCCCTGGCAGGCCTCAAGCAAGTTGGGGGAGAAGTAGGTTCCGAGATCTGTGTAATGGTCTTTCTTCGGTGAAGAGGAGTGAGCAACTGCAGGTGGAGTGGGTCTATTTTTCATCCTCACACACCACCCCCAGGCATGCCAATGCTAAGAGAATTGAGATCACATTACTTCCAGCTTTTGCTTTTGGGAGGAGAGATTTAATTATTTAGCAGTAAAGTAAATTGGGATGGGGCCCCTGGTGGCACAGTGTGTTAAAGCGCTGAGCTGCTGAACTTGCTGACCAAAAGGTCCCAGGTTCAAATCCCGGGAGTGGAATGAGCGCCCGCTGTTAGCCCCAGCTCCTGCCAACCTAGCAGTTCGAAAACATGCAAATGTGAGTAGATCAATAGGTACCGCTCCGGCGGGAAGGTAACGGCGCTCCATGTAGTCATGCTGGCCACATGACCTAGGAGACGTCTATGGACAATGCCGGCTCTTTGGTTTAGAAATGGAGATGAGCACCAACCCCCAGAGCAGGTCACGACTGGACTTAACGTCAGGGGAAACCGTTACCTTTTAAATTGGGTACAGGGGCTGCAGGAGCAAAAACAACAGTCACAGTAGTTTTAATCAATTGGGAAGGTAATCCCCTTTATTTTAAAATTTGGATTCTAGAGGCCTTAGATGGCTTTGAGGGCAGCAAAATGGGACTCCATGCAATACTGCAGACCACAAGTCTTGCTAGCCTTACTCAAACCTGCTACGCAACAGGGAGCAAGGGTCATGCTCTATGTTCTCTACCCTCCAGTCCACACCCAGTCTCTTCATGTTGATGGGGAAGACCTGTGCAAAAGACTTGTAGCAACATAGAAGGAACATTGTTACAGAGGGGAATATTTGAAAATGGGTAATTAATTACACTATGCACTATCACCACATTCGGCTTTATGTCCAGACCTGGCCTATAAAAAGTTGCCTTCAGGAATGCAATGGGAGGTTTACATCAGGTTACAAGCAAACCTGTACGGTGTGTCGCAGATCATAAATTCATCTGTCAGCAACAATCTCTCATTAATGGATATAGTCTCCTGGACTGAATCACAGGAGGACCCCCAAAATAACTTCTGTTGCATTCAGGCTTTCTTGGAATGAAACAATTAACAGAAGCATTTGTCGTTGACAATGATGTGATTAACTTCGAGGTAGCAACCTGATCTTTGTTGTGTTATTGTCCTCTTGCTTATTCCAGATCTTCATTAGTGCAATGAATAGTATGCTACAGTACAAGTATGTAGCTTTGTTTTCAAATGGAGAGCCAATGCTGATAGAGCTGTGTTCTTTATCACTAGCAATTATCAGAGCTGGTAGATTAATTTGTCTGTTGCAGCAAGATCAAAAAAAGCCTTTGGTATCTTTAAGAATTTACAGAATTAATTATGGCATAAGCTTTGGTTAGACTAGACTCCATTTCTTCTTATTCAAAAAATGTTATCTTGAGTTGACAGAAGGTATGTGTTCATGAACACACACACATGTCTTCGCGGAGTCCTGAGGAAATTACAAGCAGGAAATTATCACTTTTTGCATTTTGTTTCTCTGACTTGATTCTGGACAGTGCCAGATTTATTTATTTATTTATTTATTACAATATTTATATCCCACCCTTCTCACCCAACAGGGGACTCGGGGCGGCTTACAATAAAACACATATATAAAAATTGTACAGTGCACTATAAAACAGTTCACTATCCTCCCAATAACCCGATTGTGCCATTCTGCACTTTATTGCTGTTAGTTAACTTATTAGCAGGTTTTATTGCATTTTAGGATTTTTTAAATGGGATTTTATGTATATTATTGTTTTTATGTCAGTTATATTTGTGTATTTGTATACTGTGTATTGTGGTTCATAGTCCTTCTGTGAGCCACCCCAAGTCCCCCTGGAGAGATGGTGGTGGGGTACAAATAAAGATTATTATTATTATTATTATTATTATTATTATTATTATTATTATTATTATTATTTTATGTATCCACACAAAGCCTGCATGAATACAGGAATCATTCTGTATTAAATTGCAGGGTAAGCATGGTGCCCAATATGTACTGGTGTCCAATGTACAAAGGTTTAATAATCCCATTACAAATCCTTATAATTCAGTATGTTCATAACACCTCTGTTACATAAGTAGGTATATGTAAAGTTATGTAATGTAATAGGTGATACAGAATGCAGGTGGATACCATTAAGCATGACACATTAAACATCAACCGCAGTTACACAGATTAAAAAGGTCAAGTCTAACAAATGAAGGGGGGAATTTACACACTTTTAAAGGCATTTCCTTCACCCTAAGATTTCCTTCTCCTTGGTTTGAGCGCAGAGAAAAGTGTTCAGGCCCTGAGACTCCAGACCGACCCTAAGTTCTGAGATCAGGGAAGCCTAGTTATGGAAAAACAAAGATATAAAGAAACATTGTGTCATAGTTTCTTCTTCTTCCGTCTTTGCAACAATACTAAATGGGAACACAAATCTTCAGAGGGTAAGTCAGAAATATCAATGCTCTCAACACCTTGGGTTTTTTTTTAAAAGTAGGCACCACTACCAATCTGAATATAGCAGAACCCTTATTGGAAGAAAGGCAGGTGTGGGCATCATTCTATATTGAAACAATATTCAGTAAAATGCAATGCTTTTAAAGCTTAAAAAAAGCTCTTCATCAAGAGAGCATTGGGTTGATTGAAACCCTCCTCTTAAAAGGTCATCAAGATGCTCTATACAATCCTTTCCTGAAAGCAATGATCTCTATATCTTGTTCTAGAGGACCGCATGAGCACTTTCATGGCACTCAATGAAATGGTGGAGATGAGAGTGTTCAGCTTTGCTAAATAATGTGTTAAAAAGCACCTGATGAATACCAGCCAGTGCACTAAAAATTCAATTTCATTTAATCTTTTTCTCTCTCTTTTTCTACAGTCTATTTTAAGGTCTATGTACCTTTCTAATATACGTAGGTATCTCTGTGTTTTTCTTCCATCCAGGAAATAGAAAAATATCCATCACTCCTTGTCACAATATGTACATAATGTATCCTCATAGTGCCATTTTAATTTCTCAGATATATTTAGCTGCAATGTCACTTACTATCTTCCTCTTATCATTTATATTTGAATGGAATTGTATTTTTGTTACTGAATAAATTAAAAATATTAAAAATATCCCTATATATCATAAATCTCATTGCTTTTTTGTTCCAAAGGTTATATATGGAGATATAAAATCCAATGCACACATTTGTGTTTAGTGATCTAAATGCTGGAGTAAGACTTTGGTTTTTTCAAGCTACCTTTGACTAAGGTGAACAGTTGATTGAGTCCCCACCTGTTCCTATACAACGGGTGGGCAAGTATTTAGTCAGATACCAATTGTGCAAGTTCTCCCACTTAAAAAGATGAGAGAGGCTTGTAATTGACATCATAGGTAGACTTCAACTATGAGAGAAAACATGAGAAAACACATCCAGAAAATCACATTGTCTGATTTTTCATGAATTTGTTTGCAAATTATGATGGAAAATAAGTATTTGGTCCATAACAAAGTATTTGGTCTCAATACTTTGTTATATATCCTTTATTGGCAATGATAGAGGTCAAACGTTTTCTGTAAGTCCTCACAAGGTTGGCACACACTGTTGCTGGAATGTTGACTCTGACTGTTGCACCCCAAGGCAGTGTGAGCACTGGAAACCAAACAAAGACCAATAATCATATAATATCTTTATTAAAACAATTATAAATTCAGGAATGAAAACGTGGAAAGGATGAGTGAGCAATAGTCCTTTATGATAAGGTATGAATTAGTCCAAAGAGTTGAAGAGATATGTCCAATATTATTGCCCTAAGTCTAGAAACCGAAACATGCTCAAAACTGTTGGGAAGTTCTTGAGTGGGGAAACAACAAGAAAGCAAGAGTGAATAACAAGGTCCAAAGTCACTAGGAAGTCTTTGATATCAAGGCAGGAACAAGACAAAGTTAAAAGCAATCTGGATTCAGGAACAAGGCAAGGACGTGAATTTACTCCGGTTTAAATCGGGAGTCGCGGCTCAACTTGGCTGCCAGGAACAGGAGACTTGGCTTGGTGAAATCAGGGAACTGGAGTCGGTGAAGTGTTCTCAGGAGATCGCTACGTTGACACCGCAAATTGTTCACAGTGTAGGACACTTTTATGGAACTTAGATCTAATCACAGTGAAGGGAAACCAAACTCACCAAAGGTTCCCAAGGGAATCTCCTATGCATTATCCCCTCTAGATGCCTAACCCTAACCCTAGCCCCAGCCCAAGCCCCAACCCAAACCCCAACACCAAGTCCAACCCCATCCCCATCTCCATCGCTAAGGAAAAACCCTAACGAAAAACCTAACCCTAACCCTAATGAAATACCCTAACCCTAACCCTAAGAAAAAAACCAACCCTATCTCTAAACCTAACCTTATGTAAAAACCCTAATTCTATCCCTATCCCTCATCCTAACCCTAAGTAAAACCCTGACCCTGATCCAGACTCATCCCTGGCCCCGGCCCCTAAACTTGAACCTGACCCTGACCCTAAGCGTAAAACTAAGCTTAAGCCTAAGCCTAAGCCTAACCCTAAGCCTAACGTAAATGAAAAACCCTAACCCTAAGCTTATGTAAAAACCCTAACCCTATCCCTAACCCTAACCCTATGTAAAAACCCTAACACTATTCCTACACAAAAAAGCAGATCACAGAGATTTCAAGGAGAATTACTCCCAGGTAACTGTGACTAAAGACTTTATGACACCAACCTGTTGTGCTGTTAATAGTCACATTAGTGTAGATAATGGATACATACCAAGTTCAGTATCTGCAGTATTGCATCTTTTGTCAGTCGTGCAACTGTCCTGGTTCACTAATCTCTGAGCAGTCTCCTGCAGATCCTTTGCAACATCACCCTTCTGTAGTATGCAGTATGATTGAATACATGGCCTTATGAAATTTGGAATCGTTTATGGAAACAGCTTTGAATTTTCCCCTTTACTAATGTTGTTTACATGTTTTTTATAGGATGGTTATTATTGTTTTTATAACTATTTGTTTTATAACTATTTATATTGTATTTTGTTTAAATTGAATTACTTATTTATTACAGTACAAGCCACTGAATATTTGCCTTTTGTCTGTGAACCACCCTGAGTTCCCAAGGGGAAATGAGGCGGGCTATAAATAACATTTTGTTGTTGTTGTGGTTGTGGTTGTGGTTGTGGTTGTTATTATTTTTGTATTTTTGTATTTTTGTATTTTTGTATTCCCTAAGGATGCTATTTATTTTTTGTTATTGTATTTTTAGCACGATTACTTAATTTTAGCATTAAAAAGGACTGATAAAGATATATATTTAAAAAGCACAACAGCCACCTTTGTGAATAGTAAGGGGAGAGGGGCAGTAGTGGAGAATCCCACTCACTGGCATCTTGTGACTGCCAGCATGCCAGCACAGAAGCAGAAGGGGCCCATAGCATTATGGTAAGTAGTAGGGTGGGGAACTATTGAGAATTTTTAACCCATTAGTAACTAAAGACAAAAACTCACATATGACTTCATCAAATGAACGCAGAGAAGCATCTTCTTCCTGCTTCTCTGCGCTGCTGGCACAGAGTCTTCTGGAGCCCATCACATGATGCAGGACTACTTCTGGCAGGACTCTGTAGGGCTCCATGCCAGCAGCAAGCCAGCAACAGAGAGATCCGGAGCCAAGGCACCTCATACAAAAAAGGCAGAGGAGCCAGGAAAACATTGTGGGAACGGATGGCATGGACCCCAACAATAGAAAATACAACCAGATTGTTCCCTACACTGCCCCACGATTTTTCCCACTAGACCATCTGATGAGGTCATAGAATCATAGAGTTGGAAGAGACTTCACGGGTCATCCAGTCTAACCCCCTGCCAATAAGCAGGTTCTTAAAGAAAGCAAACTGATAGCAAGATACACACAATGTTGTATGATAGCTACTGTTACCAAAGGTGATAGTCCAGCCACAATGCCAGTGATAAAGTCTTCATGTGATAAAATCCTAGGATGGCTGTTTTTGCAGCTTCTTTCTGATCTCCTTTTTTACCTGCACTAGATAAGTCTGCCACAATTTCATAAGTCTGGAATTGTTCATTTATATCTGATATATATATATCTGAAATCTTTTAGCAGAACAAAGATCTAGAGAGAAACAGATTGATCAAAATTAACAACTAGCTTTACCCTAAATGCTTATTTATTCAGAAAGGATTGTAACTCTATATGAAAATCAAGGAATTAAAACCCAGGTACATTAGACACAACTGAACTGTCAGCCAATGTACCCTTATGGTTATAAATGCTTCAACTATCTTTTAAAAAAACAAAAACCAGGCACTTAGCATGCTAGAGTATGCATAAAGGCAATGAGCTATTGGTCCTTAGTCAGATAAAATGAATTACCTGCAAAACTATTATTCTCCAACAGGGAGTGGGGTGGGGGTTGGAAACATTAGATAAGAGAAGTCTGACTTGTTTCAGTAGCAATTCTCTGTTGCATAAATTTAAAATAAGGATGCCAAACTGATAAAAGAAGGATCACATTGATCATTTAAATGTCTGAAACATTTTCTGACTGTAAAGTTTATAGACCTCAAGTGGCAAGCCAAAAAAATAGTTGCAGTTTTCAGTTGTCAGATTGCCTTCTTGTCTAAAAGATATTTGGTGAGGATTCTTTGAAATCTTACTGCAGGTAAAGTGTCAGCAAATCCCATAAGAATTCTGTTTTCCTAGATAACAAGCTGCATGTGCTTCAAAGATTATTAATGAGGAAAGTAAAGAGAATCTTTTCCAATAACTTTAGGGGACAGCTGGAGGAAAATGCAAAAAGTTAAAAGGAGTTTGGTAACCCACACATTTTATTGCAGTCACCAGCCATTACTACAAAATCAAATATTAGGTACTCTGTTCAAAACACAAACAGTGCAGTGTTAGGTTCAAGCCTTTTCTGTCAAAAGAAACCTCTTTCTGCCAAATTTCAGTTATCTGCCAACAGATCTATCTGCCAGAAAAACTGCTCTGCTAGAGAAGATATGGCAGCAGGCTAACTAAAAGGTAATGAAGAAGTAGCCAAATGGTGCTAATTATTCTAGATACTAAACACGGATAGTCAAGGAAAACAGCCAACAGAAATTTAGACCTGGATAAAATTCCTAAAAACCCTAAAGACAGCAGATTCCCCTCTGATCTCAGGAACTTAGCAGGGCAGCCCTAGTTAGTACTTGGATGGGAGACTGCCAAGGAATTCCAGGTGCTGTTGGCTATAATTCAGATGAAGGAAATGGCAAACATCTTTGTGTATTCCTTGCCTAAAACCCTATGAAATTCATTAGATTGCCAAAAATCAACAAGCAGCTTGATCTGCGTAATCTCCAGGGCCCCTAGGATGGCAGGTGGTCCACCATCAGCTTAGCTAGCCCAAATTTAGGTTTGAGCTTTAGGAAACAGATAAATTTGTTTATGATCTTGAATGAAACAAACAGTTGAATTGTAGCACTAATGATCTTTAAAACTGGACAGAACACAACAATTTGGGGGCAAGGGAGGAAGCCTAACATGACAATCAATCTCAACCTCTCACAAAAATCTTCAAGATTTCATCCTAAATGTATTTAGCAAATTTGGTTCAAACTGGTTCATAAATTTGTATTCTAGAGTAAAAATAAAGAAATAAATATAGAAATCTGAGTTAAATCCAAAATTTTACTAGAGTTGATATTCTGTTCCTATTAGAGAGCACAGTGCATTTGGTAATTTTGGTGACTGCGATTAAGCATGTGTATTTGTACTGCACAGAAGATAAAGTGACACAATCTATACACATAATAAATGTGAAAATCTGTATGTGGCACAGGTGTCTACACAGACAGGCTCCTGGCTCCAGAAACAGCTATAACCCCAGTGCTGAGGAGACACCAATGGTCCTCCCTCCAAGGAACATTGCAGGTTTTTGCGGGCGCCATGAACATGTCCAAGAGCCCTGCCAATGTCCTCCACAAACACCATCCTGCTCACCACCCAAGTGAAGGCTTTCAAACGGGGACCATTTCATCCTAGATTTTCTGTTTTTCCTCCACCAAAGACACTTTCCAGTGTTCCTTTCTCTCTCCATTGGTGTGGAATTAGCATGATCCCACCTACTGCCTCTCCTTAACCCTTTCCTGCCCTTTCCTATGGCACACAGCAAACAGAGCAGAATTTATCAGCAACTGAACAACTAAACTGAACAACTAAAGTGGAGGGGGTTGGGGTACTGACTCAATGTGATGGAAGTTGTAGTTCACCCTGCATCAAGACACAGCACTGTGATCCCCACTGACAATAGACTGGGCCCAAACTTGGCACACAGAACCCCCATGGCCCACTGAACCTGCTGCAGGGAATTGAGCTGGACTGACTCACCATGATGGGAGCCGTAATTTACTCTGCAGCCAGAGAGCACACAGAACCCCACCAATGATGGCTCTAGAGAGCAAACTTGCACAAAATAACAAACTTTAACCTTCGTGATTCTATTATTCTAATTGGTATTTCCATGAAGAATTAAATCTTGGCTGAATATATGATACTGCAGGATGTATAGCATCTTCAATATTTTTCATGCCATGCTGGCAATGCTTCGTTTGCAACCTTACGTTGCATTTGGGGTATTTGCTCCATGCTGCTAACATATTCATGTACATTTCTAAAACAGCCACTAGGTGGAAAACTACACAATTTTTCATGACCCCTAAATGCAGTTAGGGGACTGCTAAATGGGATCATGACCCATAATTTAAGAAGCTATGCCCTAGAAGGCATTTGGGAGCAAAAATGAATTGAATATTTTTTTTTCTGGGAGCCAGTGCAGAGGAGTGTGCAGCCCTCTAAGGTCTCTCATGGGACTGAAGTGCCTCTCAAGTCTTCAGCTGCTTCCCTCTTTTACGTAGAGGGAATCCTATGGGATCCTGGGGTTTGTACTTTGTTATGGTACCAGAGAAAAAAATCTCATAAAACTACAAATACCCAAATTCCACAACACTGTGCTATGGCAGTTACTGTGGTGCCAAACTGCATTGATTCTACTTCACTACTGTTTTTGAAACCACTAGAAATCCCTGTCCTGATTTTACATATATGTACATTACATTAAGCTAATTTCATAATCTCATTTTCTGAATTATCAGTTTCAATTTTGTTCAAGTCAGAAACCAGATCTTTGAATGATGATGTTTTTGGACTATAGTTCTTAAAATCTGGCAGCTAAGATGGTTATTTGCCATTCTGCCCAGGAGCTCTGATAGTTGTAGTTCAAAAAGGTAACTCATCCAAGCTCTGTCATCATGAGCAGGGAAGAATTTATTTTTCTCTAGATCATCATGGTGCAATTTTTGGGGGATTCTGGGCTGTTGGGGGATTCTGTACCACAAAAAATAACTTTTCCAGTCTCATTTTGAAATCTGTATACCCTTCAACACAAGCAACTTAATAGAAGACCTGGTATATAATTTACCTCTCTCACCTGCTAACACTGCGGCAATCATGTGCAATGTCAAATAACTTTTTTATATAAGCAATTTCACTTAATTAGCATTTTTCAGATTTTTGTTCACGCTTTGTGTTTTCACTGGGAACAGATTACATTGTAATGGCATCGGACAAGACATGCTGTTTCATGGATCACTAAAGATATTTGAAAAGCCCTTAGAAATGGTTTGTGATTTATGCCTGTCTAATGTACATTGATTTCTCTGAGCCACTTTGGCTCTTGGACAGATTTAGGGCTTTCTTTTCTTTTGGGGAACAGACATACAACAGCACTCTCCCATTTCAAGGTAGCAAAGTCATTATATTACACCAGATCCCAATGATTAGAATATCAGATTATAATTATTAGAATCTTCATCATAAGAAACAATGCCAGCTGTTTACTTCCATGGGAAGAATGAAAAAAGCTGCAAATGGGAACATAATGGAGATGAAGCAAAATATCTTAAATTATTAAAACTGACACTCTAATGTCAGGGGAAGGTATGCATACCTCAATACTCGAGTGTCCCTAACTGTACCCAATTACTTTACTCCCACAAAAGTGAAATCAGATGTTAATATCTAACACAGAAGATAAGTAGTACATTGGGGATATGATCCAAAACGGCCTCATGGAAACATGAAACTGCGGAGGATTGCAAACACTACCTTTTTATTATATCTGGGCTAGAAGCATATCATAGAATATCACCAGAGGACCTAGAGAGACCCACAAACACTTCGAGGGGTGTATTTTTTGGAATGTGGGTATTATTAGATATTAAGTTCATGAATAAGGAGGTTGTATTGTCATCAAAGAAGCAGGACCTTTGTTAGTAGTCAGTAAAACTCTCTAGCTGTTTTGGTTTGCTTCTGTCTCCAAATGACATTTTAAACAAGCCAAGTAACAATTATTCTTCCATTTTATCACCCTTGAAAAGAAAGGGTGTCTTGACACATTGGGGAAAAAACTGTGAACTGCCACAACAATCTTAGTTTTTGCATGAGCAGAAAAGGCCAGCACTTTCCCTGTTGCGCAAAATACAATTTTCTGTCCGGAAAACTCTGTATTTTGCATTAAAAAGCAAAGTTCAAAGAAGAGATGTTCTTGTGTGCATAGGAAGTCCCCAAAGAAGCCAAATGCTTGATTTTCCAGCATCCTGGCTTATGTGGAGAGCCTGCACATGAGAAGACTCTGATCTTCAGATCTGTGACACTTTCTTAAATTACCCTGAGTGTTAATGCATCCTGTGAAGCAACAATGGTTAATACAGTGTAATATTACTGTATTTCAGAGGTATCTCTTCACCCATGTGGTACCTTGAGGTTACTAGTAATACAACACAAGGTGGCTCTACTCCATTATTATAACATAGTAAGTACTGTAACTAAGAAATATAATATAGACAAGAAGTGTGCTGCTTAAATCCAATGCAAAATCAACTTCTTGTCAACAATGAGCATTACAGACTAAATGACATAGATGACTGACTATGTGTGGCATTGGCTCTGGTTTTGTTTAGTTTTAACTTGTAGCAGTGGCTGATTCTCCTCATCTCTAGTAGCAGCAGTGTCTACATTGAAATAGCTATATGTGACCATACAAGAAAACAAAATATATAAGCAAAGATTTTGTACATGTTTATGGTTGTGTAAATATATGTCAGAGAATTCATTCTCATTCCGAGTCAATGTGATGTAGCGGTTTGAGTGTTGCTTTAGTATTCAGGGAGACTGGACTTTGAATCTGTTGTGACTCAGCTGGAGTCTCAGATTGACTCTGATGGGGAGTGTGGGATTCAGGTTCCAGATGTTTTAGATGATGGGATTCAGGTTCAAGATGACTGATGGGAATTATGGGATTCAGGTTCAGAGTGTCCTTCTGTGAGAGATGAAGAGCAGGGAGGCATTCCCACGGCAGGGGATGGTGTTGATGATACAAGAGTTGATACTGAAGCTAGCCAGGTGCAAAGGGAGGACAACTTCCCGTTAGATAGCAAGCAGACAGAGGCTGCTGCTAATGAGCTATCTGGCCTTGACGGAACGGCATCTCTGGATCGAGCTGGCCGTTTGGAATTTCGGGTTCACAAGAGTGTCAGAATAGCAAACAAAAAAGAGAAAGAGGTCAGAGGGCAAAGAAATGCATTCATGCTGTGCAGAGAATATTAAAGGGTGTGTTGAGAGTTAAACCTTTGTCAAAAGCAACGTCTCATTTGAATTAGAAGCAGCTCTTGCTTTCTTGGATTATCCTGTAATCAAGTTCATGGGACTATGTCATGTATTAATGGCACCTTGTTTTATGCCTAAGATTTTCTTGGATTATTCTGTATAGCCTTGGTTTTGCACAATCTTTTGGATCTTTACTTTTACTTTTTACGAACTATTTATTTCCTATTTCCTAACAAACTACAAAAGACTTCAACCTGTGTACAGCCTGGTGTGTTCAGCAAGGTGAAGCTATCCTAGGGTGTGACAGAATCCCTGCTGGGCCACAGAAACAACATGGATAAATTTGGGTAAGTCACACCAAAAGGAAGGCAATGGTAAGCATCCTCCAAATATATCTTGCTGAAGATGCATCTACATGGTAGAATTAATGCTGTTTGACACCAGTTTAACTGCCATTGCTCAATGCTATGGAATCATGGGAGTTGTAGTTTAGTGATGCACCAACACTCTTTAGCAGAGAAGACTAAAGACCTTGCAAAATTACCACTCCCATGATTTATTTATTATTTATTTATTTACAGTATTTATACTGTAAATTCCATAGCATTGGATCACAGTAGTTAAAATGATGCCAAACTACATCAATTTTGAAATGCAGGTGCACCCTATTTCATTTATTTTATTTATCCTGCCTTTCTCCCAATACAAAAAAAACCTCATACGGACACATCTGAAGGTGTGTAAACAATAAGTCACTCTTGGATCCCCACTTATGTTATGCAGGTTTGTTATTGCAGGACCACAACAGAATTCTATCCTAAGGAGGATAAAGGGGCTTAAAATTGTGCCAAACAGCCTGTATTTTATTTTGATTGAAGTCCTCTGCATCATTTGTTCTAGTGGCCTGCCTTTCTGATAGACTCTTTCCCTCTTGGTGTTCTGATTATATGTTTTCTCAAAGTATTTCAGGATTCTTTCCTATAATAAAGTGGCACTTTTATTCTTGCCTGTACTTGATCACTCCTGTTTTTGAATTAATCTTTCCTTATGCAGCTCTCCCCCATGCCCTGAGTCCCATGGTGCCATTAGGGTTAGAATGGCCCTAATCATTCAGACTGGTAATAAAACACCATTAAAGCTACAGACTTGAGTAGAAATGCCACTTTGCTGTCGCCTCTCCAAGCCATAAAAGATTCCCCGATGATTGAAAAGACTTCATTCTGTGGCAGAGTTAGAGTTGTGCTGCCCTCCACAAGCTGCTCCCAAGGCTGAAATGATATTTCTCATCATGATGAGTCTTTATAGTTGATGGCTTCTGCCCATTACTCAAGGTAGTACGTGAATACTATTTATGCCATTGCATCTGTCCTCCAAATGCTTTCCCCTAATCTCTGATGGGTAAAAGGACACTGCACCATAGCCCTCTATAGACAGAATTTGGTTTTCTATTGTGGATGTGAGACAGAGGCTGGTTTACAAGTACATTAAGCCCCCCACATCCACTTGGTATATATTACCAGGCCAGAACACAGTTACAAGAAATAACATAATCATAACTTTATTTTTATATCCCACCTCCATCTCCCCAAACCCGATTGGGCCTGCATTAGAGTCTGCACACCGGCGCAACATCTCCGCTTTCCTGGGGCAGGGGCTGTGGCTACATGGAATTGCTTGTAAATATGCAGGATTATGTATATGCCAACATGGAACACACTGTAAGCATGCTGAATATTCAGAAGCATATGTGGTACCTTGAATCATCAGCAAGGTCCACATCATAAGTTTCTAACTGCAGGTTGGCCAGTTGTGTCTAATGAAAAAGAGATATTGAGCAGAGTAAACCATGCTTAGAAAATTTTATACCGCCTAAACATCCTGGGAGATTGAACTCCAAAAAGATTAGGAAGATGCTGACAAAGGCTTTTTCTCATTTGCAAGAAAGACTAATGAGATCATATTCTTGAGGACAAAGAGAAAATCTTGAGTCAAAAAATATAGTAAAATATTGACTCACCTAAAGAGTAGTGAGATGCAAATATATATCTTTGCGTCATTCAGTTGTAAAGGCAAGGATCCCAAAGCTGTACTGAATTAATACATTGAATCTATATATATACATGGGATTAAGCACAGTCTTGTGTAACTGTGCTCAGTCTTGTATATATAATATCTCATATTTGATGTGTGAATGAACATTGGACTACCACTCTGGAAACTAGGGTTCAAATTTCCGCTTGACCATGAAACTCGCTGAATGAACTTGGGCAAGCCATATTCTCTCAGACTCAGAGGAAGGAAATGGCCAAGGCTCTCTGAATAAATCTTGCCAAGAAAAACACATGATAGGTCCACCTTACCGTGGCAATACTAGAAACAACCTTAAGGCACACAGGGAGGTTTTGTGCACCGAAGCCACCCCAATATTTGTCTGTCTATCTGAAATGCACCAATATGATAAGAATGTTGTTGCCATCTATTTTCTTCAATTTTCCACCTCTGTTCATAGACAGATAGGGCTCTCCCGCCAAGTTTTTCTTGTCCAAGCTGTTTAAAAAAACATTGTTGAGATTTAGAATCCACTGAGGCAATTGGTTAGGCAGGGAAATGAAAGAATGTTCCTCTTATATGGTCACTGTGATTATGAGGAGCATTTGTGAAATAACTATGAAAGGAAAGTGAACTTTTAAAAAATCTCCAGGGCATAGCCTTGTTAGTCAACTGCAACGAAAACAACAGAGTTGTGTAGGACCATCATGACCCTTGGTTAAGCAGGGGAAAGAGTGATAAAAGCTTTGGTTGTGGCTATCGCAAGAAAACCACTAACACACAAGTGACTGACAAAGCCCAGAGCAAACCTTCCACAATGATCAGTATACAAGTTAGTCTTCAGTTTGAGTCTTCTTTTTCATTGAGTGAACATACGGAAGTTGCCTTATATTGAGTCAGGCCACTGTTCCTTCTGACCTTGTATTGCCTACACAGAGACTGCTGGGATTCTCAAATGTTTAAGGCCAGAGTTGATCACAGACCCATCCAGAAGTACCAATAATTGCATCTAAGCCAGGGGTCCCCAAACTAAGGCCCGGGGGCCGGATGCGGCTCTCCAAGGTCATTTACCTGGCCCCTGCCCTCAGTTTTATAATATAATACTTTTAAATCAGTTTTAATAATATAATATATTGTATATACATATAATGTTGATAATAATATTATCACATTATACAATATAATACTAATAATAATACCATATAATAATATTAATTATATGTTATATATTACATATAATATTACAGTATAGTGGTATAGTTCAATATAGTAATATATAATGCTAATATTGTGCTATACTAATAATATAATATATTGTATGTTCATACAGCTACTCTGAGTCCCCTTCGGGGTGAGAAGGGCAGGATATAAATGTAGTAAATAAATGTAGTAAATGAATAAATAAATAATTTTAGACTTAGGCTCACCCAAAGTCTGAAATGACTTGAAGGCACACAACAACAACAATCCTAATTAACTTGACTATCTCATTGGCCAGAAGCAGGCTCACAATTCCCATTGAAATACTGATAAGTTTATGTTGGTTAAAATTGTTTTCATTTTTAAATATTGTATTATTCTTTCATTGTTGTTGTTGTTGTTTTGCACTACAAATAAGACATGTGCAGTGCGCATAGGAATTTTTTTCAAATGATAATTCAGCCCCTCAACAGTCTGAAGGATTGTGGACCGGCCATCTGCTTTAAAAGTTTGAGGACCCCTGATCTAAGGCATTTGGTAGGTAAACCATGCACTCTGCCACTCATCTACAGTCTTTCCTACCTAGCATATCCTTAGCAAAGCCACTATCTCTTCAGCCTCAGTCCTAAGACAGCCAATATGTATTACAATAATTCTAGATTTCCTTATGTTGTTGTAAGAAAGTATAGGGATCATATTATTGGATTGTAAGTCCTATCAGTCCTAGCCAGTGCAGCTGGTGGTGAAGAATGCAGGGTGTTGAAGCCCAACCACCTCTGAAGGGCCAAGGAATTCCCACACTTCTGAGCCTTCCATCCTACAGAATTATGATGTGATGTTTCTACTTTAACCACCTTGACTACACAGGATATACATAGGCAAAGCAGTTAAAGTGGAATCATAGTGCTAAAATTATTTAACGTAAAGGATCCCTACTGCAAGGCTTACAACTAAATAATGTATGCAAAGAATGTAAAGCACTTGAAAGCACTATGTGAAAATTACTTGTTACTACGTTTTGCTCTTACACTTAAATATAGTTTTTCACTTTTTTCTCATTGCTAGAACAAAATAATCCTGTGTTACATCTTAATATCTAATGATATTGATATTAATGTGATGATATTAACAATAATGAGAAGAACGTTTCTTACAAAAATAAGTATTTGAAGGAGGACCCTGTATTAAATGACATCATAGATTGTAAATGCAACTACAAAAGAAGGTTGGTTAGAATCACTTTTTTTAAAGGAAGAAAAATACTATTTATGGCTATAGTCATTATTTCCATAAATTGTCTCAAGGATGCCTCTGTATATCAGTTGCTGTGGATCATCGTGATTGTAGTTGTATTCCTGTCCTACTGGTGGGTTGTCTGGGTGAACAGAATGCTAGAGCTGATTCTAAGATATTTGATGCGAAATAGCACAGCTTGCACTTATATTCATATGACCTAGGTGTGTTATTTTGAAAGACACTGTCTTTCTCATAGGCCTCAGATGTGATTATAACTTATTAAAAACAAGCTGCAAATGTATTTGAGAAGGTCTCGGTGAACGCTGACCTGAATACTGAGCCTCTCTGAAGTAACAGTTGCTATTTTTAATTTGTATATGGTCTTTTGCTAAATGTGGAAATTCACAGACATTGGCTATTAAATTTTATCACATTACACCCAGTGCTACTTATTGGGCTAAATTATAATTTTCAAAACACATTTCATTTTAATGCTATAATATCCTTCAGCCAAAATGGTGAATTACATCTCTTGCCTAGGTCATTTATAAGCCACTCTTCTTTTCAGCCTCCTCTCCTATTTTCCATATTTGTAGTTTCTGCTTCCCATTCCGCTAAGCTTTTTTAATGCCATTACAGCTATTATCCTTTCACCTAAAATAATCCCTCATTTTCCCATTCTGGGAAGCAATGACGGTTGAAAGACTAACCCGGGCTGCAGTGTCTAATGTCTTCCTAGAACAGGTAATCATTGGTAGTGATAGTTGGCATTCAGTTGTGTTGACCTTATTGGAATTGTCAGAGGGCATTTGCTTTCTCATCTTCTAACGTGAAAAGGTAACTTTAAAATGCATTTATCAGGCTGCAAAGCCTTTTAAATAATTTGCAGTGCAGCCTGCCCCAAAGTAGTGCTTTTAAGTCCCATTTATCTCAACGAGGGAGAGTCAAGCACATGCTTAACTTTCCCACTGAAATTAATGGAAGTTAAAATGGAGCAATCTTACAAGACACCAAGATACGATGTAACGGCACTGCAGCATAAAGCCTTCTGTTTCCAGAACTTGCTGGGAGGGGACAACCATACCAATAGAGAAAACTGAAGAGCACATCCGATGGCTCTGAAGACCTTCTCAGCCAGGCATTCAAGGAGTAGCTGGCTTTACATAGAGACAGCCATTAGTAGTAGTATTTGATATAAGAGGTGCAGCTACCATCACTTTCCATTTCTCTTGGTAGCAGCGCTGGCAAGGAAGAAATGCTCCAAGCCAGAGGCTGTGGCTACCCTCGGCAGCAAGGATCAACAATAATTTTGACTCATTCTTCTTGATACAGTTGTCTCACTGACACTCATGAGTGAGCCAGCCCTGAAACAACATTTGCATCCCATGTCAAGTGTCAAAGACGGTTAGGTATCAACAATCATTTCAATATAATGGTCGCCTAGAAGTGATCTAAAGATGTCAGGTTTGGGCTAATAAACATGAATTCCCAGCATATACAAAGGTCTTTTTTTCTTCTGATTCAATAGACTTCATTCCATTGCCATTTTGCATCACAACTAGTAATTCATCCTAAATATTATATATTATATATTTGGTGCAAAGTAAAGTATCAAAGTCCCAAGAATATTATAATAATACATTATACACTCGCTTATCCAACATTCTGGATTATCCAACGCATTTTTATGGTCAATGTTTTCAATATATCGTGATATTTTGGTGTTAAATTCATAAATACAGTAATTACTACATAGCATTACTGCGTATTGAACTACTTTTTCTGTCAAATTTGTTGTCTAACATGATGTTTTGGTGTTTCATTTGTAAAATCATAACCTAATTTGATATTTAATAGGCTTTTCCTTAATGCCTCCTTATTATCCAACATATTCGCTTATCCAACATTCTGCCGGCCTGTTTATGATGGATAAGTGAGACTCTACTGTATATATTCTCGGGACTGTGATACTTTACTTTGTACCAAACACTACTTCCTATGCTGGCAATGAGAAGAATCACTTACATCCTTTCCCCAAGCAGCTACATAACTTTGCCCTTTTGCAGTTCACCTTGATAAAATTTATTAACTAAAGTAGGAATGCTTCTTTCCTTTGCTGCTTCTTCTTTTTTCTTTTTTTTTCCTGCTGATTTATTGGACTCAGAAAATGGATGGTTAGCCTACAGTACAGGGTGCATTTGTCTCAGACAGCAAACATTATATCAGCTTTGACATGTAATGTATTTTATCGGGTGAAATCTCTCTGTAATGTGTGCAATGAATCTGATTCCAGCTTGATCCAATTTGGCCGAGTGATGCATGCAGTTGTGATTCAGGATCTGAGAGACTGATCAGATGGGTAGACTGTCCTATTGGAGAGGATGTAAAGTAAGAAAGATGTGCTTCAGAAAACCTGATGCACAGATAAATGCTAAGCTTTCCAAGAGCACAGAAGTATTTCTTTAAATGGTTAATACTAACTGAAAACACTATGCATTGGCAGAGCAGCAATTGTTTTTGTTGTTAAATGCTATGAAGACAATTTCAACTTATTGCAACTCTGTGAATAAGTGATCCCCAAGTCATGCTGTCATCAACAGTCCTGCTCAGGTCTTACAGACTCAGCGTTATGGTTTCCTCAGTTGAGTCTATCCATCTAGAATGTCTTCTTCTTCTTCTTCATTTGTTCAGTCATTTCTGACTCTTCATGATCTCATGGACCAGTCCATGCCAGAGCTCCCTGTCGGCCATCACTGCCTCCAGTTCCTTCAAGGTCAAGCCAGTCACTTCAAGGATACCACCCATCCATCTCGCCCTTGGTTGTCCTCTCTTCCTTTTTCCTTCTATTTTCCCCAGCATCATGATCTTTTCCAAGCTTTCCTGTCTTCTCATGATGTGACCAAAATACTTCATCTTTGCCTCTAATATCCTTCCCTCCAGCGAGCAGCCGGGCATTATTTCCTGGAGGATGGACTGGTTGGATCTTCTTGTGGTCCAAGGCACTCTCAGGATTTTCCTCCAGCACCAAAGTTCAAAATCATCTATCTTCCTTTGTTCAGCCTTCCTTGTGGTTTTCCTCTTTTCCTGTTGTCTCCTACTTTGCCAAGCATGATTATCTTTTATAATCAGCATGTCTTCTCACGATATGTCCAAAGTATGACAATCTCAGTTTAGTAATTTTTGTTTCTAGGAAAGATGCCACTTGATTTGCTCTGCCACACATTTATTTGTCTTTTCAGCAGTCTGTGATATCAGTAGAACTCTTATTCAGCACCACATTTCAAATGAATTGGTTTTCTTCCTATTAGCATTCTTCATTGTCCTGCTTTCTCAACCACCCATAGAAATATAATGCCAAGGACAATACTAATTTCAGTATTCGATTGTCCAAGTCGACACTTCAGGATCTTGCCAAGTTCCTTCATAGTTGCTCTTCTGAATATTAATCTTCTTTTGATTTCTTAACTGCAGCCTGCATTCTGATTAATTACTGTTAGGAATATAATGCAGGAAATTGTGGCTTCTAGGAAAAATATGCTCATTCCTCTATGTAAGGCTGCCTGAGGATACAGCTGGATGAAGAAAGTAACAGCTGGTTCAGTACATTCCTAATTCTAGTTGACCCTTCCCAGTATCCCTTCCAGCTAAAATAAAGTTTTCTATTTCTTATATATAACTTCAGAGATGAATTTATAAGATAATATGCATGAATGAACCAGTAAACATGGAGATCATTCCTATTGTCTCAAACAGACATGTTGATGTAGAATTCTAGATTCAGAAAAAGACATTATAATAGCGAAACCCAGCCTTTGGATTAGACAAAATGGCATCATTTTAAAAATTTTCCTAGTGGAAAAAGACCACAGCAATTTGTCTTTAATCATTCCATCCTGTTATCCATGAATTTATCTATGAATTTATTCCTATTTATTTGTTAAAAAAGCCTCAATTTTGGAGGAACTTGAAGAAAGATTTTATAAAATGTTATTAATAAATATCCTAATTCAAAAACTGTCATTCTGAATAAACTAAGGAGTGATCAAGCATGTTTATAGATATTTGCTCAAATCTAGTGCATCATCAAATGTAATGTGCACCTCAATTTTCAAAACCCTGAAACCAAAAAAGGATGCCTGCCATAGATGTGGGCGAAACGTCAGGAGAGAATACTTCTGGAACATGGCCACACAGCCCGAAAGACATACAACAACCCAAAAAATATATTTGTTGGCAAATGTAATGTGCAGCTGCAAAACATGCACTCTTTGAAATATGGCCAAAAAAAGATGTGCATTACAGTTTCTGCCTGCTTAGAGCTGCTTCTTTAAAAACCAAAGTGTCCAGACATCAAATCTTCCAGCAATTGAAAAGAAAAACAGAGATATAGGTAACCCTTCCCTCAAGAAGCCTCTATTGTTTATCCTGCCTCTACTTCCTTAGGTGAATCTATGCTGTAACGAATGCAGCTTGACATCACTTGAACTGCCCTGGCTCAATGTTATGGAATCCTGGGAGTTGTAGTTCTACAAGCTACAGTAGAATCTCACTTATCCAACATAAATGGGCCGGCAGAACGTTGGATAAGCAAATATGTTGGATAATAAGGAGAAATTAAGGAGAAGCCTATTAAACATAAAATTAGGTTATGATTTTACAAATTAAGCACCAAAACATCATGTTATACAACAAATTTGACAAAAAAAGTAGTTCAATATGCAGGAATGCTACGTCGTAATTACTGTATTTATGAATTTAGCACCAAAATATCATGATGTATTGAAAACATTGACTACAAAAATGCGTTGGATAAACCAGAACATTGGATAAGCGAGTGTTGGATAAGTGAGACTCTACTGTATTTAGCGTTCTCTGCCAAAGAGGGCTGGTGCTTTTCTAAACTACAAATCCTAGGATTCTATACACTGAATAATGGTATTCTCGGTGTTATCAGACAGCTTACAGTATAGGTGCATCTTGTGTGATCCCAGAGTCCTTGGGTGAATCTGCACTAGAATTAATGCAGTCTGTCACCACTGCTATGGTTAAATGATTTGGAATCATGGTTCCAGTAGTTTACAAGGTTTTCAGCCTTCTCTGCCAAAAAATGCTGGTGCCTCACCAAACAACAACTCCCAGGATTGCATAGTATGGAGCCATGATAATTAAAAGTGGTGTCAAACTGCATTAATTCTGCAGTGTAGATGCATCCTAGGATGGATTATGCTTTGGTCCAAGACTTTAGCCCCCAAATCTCCTTAGAGCTGCAAGAGGGAACCACAAGCATATTTCTTGGAAAACTCCCCCAACTTACTGGAAGTAAATATGGGGACTAAATACTGCAAAGGCAATCACCTACAGGATTCTGGGGCTTGCAATTTAGGGATGGGCTTTCCCATCCTCAGCATGAAAAATCCTTGGCCCACTGAAGTACAAGCCCCAGAACTCTGCAGGTTTTAAAGTGGGACAGCAAAGTCCTATCAGATTTTGGAAACTAAGCAAGGACAGTGCTAGTTAAGGTTTGAAAGGGAGACCATCAATGGTATTTCAAGAGAAAGACTTGGAAAAAATCACTTTGTGGGGGCCTCTTGGGAAACAGCTTCTGCATCTCCTCCTTCCCTCCCTCCCACCCAGCTGGGGAAGAAAGTTGGGCTTTGGAAGTTTCCCCAAGCCAAGTCTTCCCTTTGGCTTCAGCTTCTCATCTCTCTCTCTCTCTCTCTCTCAATCTCTCTCTCTCTCTCTCTCTCTCTCTCTCTCGCTCTCGCTCTCGCTCTTTCCCTCCCTCCTATCTGGAGAAGAAGGCTGGACTTGGAAGGCTTTGCTTGAGCTTCTGCCTCTCCTCTCTCTTTCCCAGGGAGAGAAAGCAACTTCATTTCTCTTGTTTCCCAAGTTGGGAGACCTGGGAGAAATGGCTTGGGGAGGGAAAGGGGTGCTGTTTCTACTTTGTTATGTAGTCCCAGCCTAACAACAACAACAACAACAACAACAACTTTATTTTTATACCCCGCCTCCATCTCCCTGAAGGGACTTGGGGCGGCTCACATGGGGCCAATCCCAGGTAGTTACAAACACTGTAAAAGACACAACAATATAAAAACAAATCTATAAAACATATTGAAATCACATTTGCAATAAAACATTAGATATAAACCTGGAAAAGCTCATAAAAATGAACTGGGATGGAGAAAGTGCATACAGTGAGGAAAAAAACTGGAGGAGGATGTAAATAACCCGAGACTGTTATTGTGGTTAGGGGCTTGGAATGAGGTAAACATGAGAACTATTTCTCATGTTACCTCATGAGATGAAGGGGCAAAGGCACCTTTTGGCATGTGATTGTAATGTGCCATCGAATCTAATGTACACCTCAATTTTGGCTAAGCAATTAAGCCAAAAATGCAAATTAGATTTGAGTAAATATGGTATATCTATAAATGTTGACTTTTTAAAAAACAATTTTTATTGTTTGGATTATGTATCTACTTATTGAGGAAGTCCCTCCTAAGGGATTTCTCAGCATCCCTATGTCTTCTAGTTGCGAGCAAAGCCGGCCCTAGGTATATTTCAAGTGTAGGCGAACAGAATTTTGGCGCCCCCCCCCCCCCCAAACCAATCACTGAAAAATAAAAGCATTGGATAAGCAAAAATGTTTGATAATAAGGAGGGATTAAGGAAAAGCCTATTAAACATCAAATTACATTAAGATTTTACAAATTAAGTACTAAAACATCATGTTTTACAACAAATCAACAGAAAAAGGAGTTCAATACCTTGCAGAAGCAGGCCGCAGGAGACAGGAGTTGCCTCGATGGCACCCCCAACAAGATGGCACCACAGGCAACTGCCTAGTTGGCCTGGTGGATGAACTGCCTCTGGCTGTGAGACATGTTTCACTGGCTTAAGGAGGCAAAGATAGGGAAAGACAGATCTACCTCCTTCTGAGACTTATCAACTTCCCAGGAGTATAATCATTTTCTGGTTGCTTCAGTTTTGTCTTCAATGGAATCTTGGAGCAGTTGTGACACCACATGAAGCTGCAGATGGGCCATGTACTGTGGTCCTATTAGATCCATGTAGTGTTCAAAAGTTTACAACCTCGAGAAGTTTTCTCTCGGGAATTCTGGGTTGGATCTTGACTGGCCATTCCATTAAAAAGACTCCTGTTTGGGAGGGGGAGGCACTGAAGTATTTTTTTTTCTGGAAACAAGAAGGCAGCCTTTGTCAAGTCTTTATTTGCAGGCAATCATCCAGCTTTGGGTCATCCCCAGTCTTTTGGAGCAACTTTTCTGGGGGAACCAGAAACAGCAAGGTGAAGGAAAAGTCTAAGCTCATCTCAACCCTTATTTCAGGTGGAGCTCAGCTAAACTCTAAACCAGGGGTCCCCAAACTTTTTAAACAGGGTGCCAGTTCATGATCCTTTGGATCGTTGGCGGGCCGGACTATAGTTGGCCACCGAGCAATAATAATAATAATAGCAATAATAATAGCAATAATAATAATAAAGAGGATTGGAAGAGACCCCTTGGGCCATTGAGTCCAATCCCCTTCTGCTTTTATGTACCAAAAGCACAAGCAAAGCACACCCAGCCTCAATGTTAATAATAATAATAATAATAATAATAATAATAATAATAATAATAATAATAAAGAGGGTTAGAAGAGACCCTTTGGGCCATTGAGTCCAATCCCCTTCTGCCTCTGACAGATGGCCACCCAACCTCAATGTTAATAATAATAATAATAATAATAATAATAATAATAATAATAATAAGAGTTGTAAGAGAAGAAGAAACCCCCTTGGGTCATTTAGCCCAACCCGCTTCTACCTTTGTGCCGTGGGGGCCGGATAAATAGCTTCGATGGGCCGCATCCGGCCCCTGGGCCTTAGTTTGGGGACCCCTGCTCTAAACTGAAACCCAACTCCTGTATTTAGAGTGGTTTAAAAAACCCAATGATATATGGTAATGATCTTTCACTGGACTGGAAAGATATAATCATCCAACTTCTCAGGCTTCCAAAATTTTATATCATGCTCTTAACAGTTTCAATACATTTTCGTTTTTGCTTCATGCTGACTCAGAAGAAATTAAAATTCTTTCCCACCCTTGACATCTAGTATATACTGTCCTCATGATTATAAATAATGACTTCTAAATATAGACCAATTTCATGCAGGGTTGTTTTGTTTTTCTTTCTTTCTCGAGCACATAAGCACAAATTGTAGCAGTTATTCAATGTAATGGACTTGCTGTGATCTATTCATCTTATTGTGCTGTCACCTTTAAAGACCAGTAATGACACTTCATTGTCAGCCTTAACTTACTTTAATTTCTGGTTATCGGTGGAGGGGCATAAGGCCTGGGAAGGAAACTTCTGGAGAGGGAAGCTATAGAAAAAAGGTTATGTATGATCTGATACTGTGTTAATTTAAAAGAAAGACCTCTGTGAATAGGTATTATTCAAAGTTAGTGCAGAACTTGTGGATGCTACTTTAATGGACTTCAGTTCCCAGAAACCTCAAACAGGAATTCCACTGTCAGTGTTGTTTGTGGGTTAAACTCTTGTGCCGGCAGACTGCTGACTTGAAGGTTGGATGCTGACCTGAAGGTTGCTGGTTCAATTCCAACCTGGGCAGGGCACGAATGAGTTCCCTCTGTCAGCTCCAGCTCCATGCGGGGGCATGAGAGAAGCCTCCCAGAAGGATGGTAAAACATCAAAACATTTGGGCATCACCTAGGCAATGTCCTTGCAGGTGGCCAATTCTCTCACACCAGAAGCAACTTGCAGTTTCTCAAGTTACTCCTGACATGAAAAAGAAAAAATCTTATTCTGCCTCCTCCTGCATTGTGATTACGTGTTCCATTTCTAGTTCTTTATTCTGGATAAATGATCATTTTGACCAATGGGCTATTTGTGGCTAAGTATTACCAGTTGTCCGTAAATATTAAAATAAAATGTCTATACAAGAAATTGAGAAAATAAGACCAATAAAGGTTTATTTGAAAATATGGAAATGCTTGGTAAAGTGGAAAGGAGTAGGAAAAGAGAAAGATTGCATTCCAGATGGAGCGACGCAATCAGGAAAGCCATGATCTTGAGCTGCAAGCTATTGACTTAGAGGTCTTTCATTCATAAGGTCACCATAAGCTGAAGTCAACTTGAAAACAACAAAATAGATATGCACTGGTTCCATGCACAGTACACAGCAGCCCTTCAGTTTCAAGCCAAATAGCACTTCTTGAGCTTTTCCAATATTTTAAAGAGAGATATAGGTTCTGATCTGCTCTATTCCCCTCCTCCTAACTCCCCTGTTTCTGTTTCTGTTATTTTATCTGTTATTACGTTCAAGGTTAGGCTGTTTTATACTGTTTGATGTGTTCTGTTTTGATATACAGTGTTCCCTCGCTACTTCGTGCTTCACTTTTCGCTCTCTTGCTGTTTTGCAGAAAAGAATATTATTTATTTATTTACATATTTACCCCATTGCTGCTTCTCCTCCTCAGGGCTGCCCCCTTGCTTCGTGCCTGCCATGTTGCTCTAGCTGCCTCTGCTCCTGTAGCCAGGGAAGAAGGAACACCGCTCCATCCAGTGAGTAAGCGAGCGAGCGAGGGAGGGTGGGTGAGAGAGTGAGAGTGGGCGGCAGCGGTGGCAGCTCCTGCTTTTGCTTCCGTTCCAGCCGGGACATGCCGGGAAATGTGGAGGACTCGGAAGAGGGGGCGGAGTCCTCCACGAGTCCTGTCCCCTCTTCCGAGTCCTCCACGTTTCCTGGCATGGCCTGGCTGAAGCGTTGACAGAAGCAGGAGCCTGGCCACCTCTTCCAGGCTCCTGCTTCTGCCACCTCTGCCACCGCTGTTGCCTGCCCTCACTCTCTCACTCTCTCACTCACTCTCTCTCTCACCCATCCTCCTTTGCTCGCTTGCTCACTCACCGGGTGGAGCAGTGTTCCTTCTTCCCTGGCTGCAGGAGCAGAGACAGCCAGAGCAATATGGCGTGCACAGAGCAAGGGACCCACCAGCACTGGGAGGGAAGGCTTCACTGGCTCCCTGGGGCTTGCAAGGGGGGAAAAGGCCACCTAACTATTAAAATAATGTATATTTTAATAAATAGCATCCCTACTTCGTGGATTTTCACTTCGCGGATTTTCACTTATTGCGGGTCATCCTGGAACGTAACCCCTGTGATAAGTGAGGGAACACTGTAATTTGTTTATATATTTTCTCGTTGACATTGAATGTTTGCCATATTTTGGAAATCACACTGAGTCTTTTCAGAGAGATAGGGCAGTCTACAAATAAAGTTTTATATATATATATAAAATCTGACATCCTAACTCTGGCTGCATCTACACTTTAGAATTAATGCAATTTGACACCACTTCCATTGTTATGGAATCATGGGAGTGATAGTTTTACAAGACCTTTGGCCTTTTCTGCCAAAGAGTGCTGTTGCCTCACCAAACTACAAATCCAAGGATTCTGTAGCATTGAGTCATGGCAGTTAAAGTGATGTCAAACTGCATTCATTCTATCTTGCAGAAAACCCTATTTCTTACCCGCTCTAATAGTTAAGCATCCCACTATACCCTTTTCTCTCATAGCCCTCATTTTACAGCACTGCTGTGAAGAGCTGGCCTTAACTAGGCTTGTCGAGCTTTTCCCTTCACAACCAACAATTGCACATCCACTCACTAGAAAAAAGCTGCATGGAAAGTGGGCAAGAGCGCTTTAGGAGGTGTTGGACTAGATTGCCTTTCAGCTCAATGATTGTCTGGGGCAACCTATATAGGATGAGGTAGGAAGGCTGCAATCCTATATATACTCCCCCAAACTCTATGGACTCATTTCTAATAAATATGCATTAGATCATGAAAGATATTACTAAAAATGTTAAAGAAGGATATGGGATAATGAGTTATCCTGTCTCTTATGATTAAAAAGGCCACTGTGCTCCCAGGCATGTATATGGTTCTAAATTTATACTGAAAGGTCAAGAGAGAACAACTGTAAAAAGGTTTATAAGCTCCCACAGCAGGATTGAAGTCCATCATTCCCTGGAAAAGTAGGTGAGGAAAACTCCCCATGTGGGTCAGTTGCTCATTAATTGCTAATTTGGGGGTTTTCTTGCAACTTTCTCCAAAGCATCTGGCCCTGGCCAGTGGCCAAGATGCAGTTTTAGACCAGATGGATTGCTAGTCTGATCCATTATGGTAATTACTATGTTTCTAAATGTTATAGCTTTTTCCCCCTCATGTTAAGAACATTTGGTGGGAAGAAAGAGACAAAAATATTACAGATGTTTTACTTGTACAAATGCAGAGTGATCACTATTAGGCACAGACCTGTGTCAAGGCTCTTTTGGCATTGGGCACATGCCCACCCCCTCTTTCTTTTATCAGCATTGATGAACAGACTTTGTCCATGACATGGTTGGCATGAGGCTCTTAGCAGTGTACCTTTTGCACTACACATCCCAAATCCAAAGAGGCAATCTGTGGATTGAAAAGGGGAAAACAACAGGAGGAACAAAACAAAAGCACCAGGAATTTGGAAAAAGCACAGAGCTTTGGATGCCTGCTCATTGGCATCTCCTTCCAAGTTCACTTAGTTCCCAGTTTTATCTTCACCGTTTTTAGGTATAAAAGAGAGCTGATGTGCATTTATTGGAGAAATTAATATGAAACATTTACAGAGTTCGACTCTCGCTGCCACCAGAAGTTGTTAAAATGAGAGTCCCTTATGGGATTTCCTGGAAATTAATGAGAATTGAACTGACATGCTACTGACTTCATTTACAGTTTTATTTTAAGAATGTCTCACCTCAATAACTGCCTTTACTTTAGAATGCAAGGGCAGAACATATCACAAGTCCTACTAATGTATTTTTATTTATTAAAAACTAGGTCAGCCAGATAAAAAAGAAAGCACAACATCTGCCACTTTATGATTACTTACCCCTCCAAAAAAGGAATTTCAGCTAGTGGTGCTTTTCTGTCATAAACCGTGCATACCAACGTTTCCTGTTCCCACACAAACATACTTTATGTTATGTTTGCATTTTTTCCTTGGGCATCTGGTCACCCTAATTAATGCTACAAGCTGCCCAGAGTGTTTTATGCTAGTGTGAAGAAACTAGAGAATGGGAATAAATAAAGGTGGATATATCCACTCATGTCATTAGAAGCCTTGGACAAATTGTGAAATGTCCAGTTGGAATAAGGCTCCTGGAACATTGAGAACTTTGTAGAAGAGAAATTCAGTAGGTATCATTTGTCATGCAGGTCTACTGAAATCCCCTCTTTTCCACAACTATTCAAAGTAGCTAGAAATTGCTACCTCTGGGATGTTAAAAATATTTCCTGCCTTGAGCAAGTCACTTTCTCTCAACCTCAGAAGACAATGAATAACTGTATTCTCTGAATAAGTCTTACCAAGACTTACCAAGTTTCTATAGGGCCACCATAAGCCCGAAACTACTTGAAGACACACAACACCAACAAAGAATAACTGGGGGCAGGAAGTATAGAGGAGCCTTGGAAATTATGTCTACAATCACAGCTTGGAAAAGTTTTTTATTCTTACCACAATTCTCAGATTTGTCCAGCCTCCTAATAGGGCTGCACTTCCAATTTATCAAAAGCCCAAATACAGAACCAATAGAGGCTGTTACAAAGAACTTCAGAAAAGGTTAAAATTGAGGTTGGATTCCTCTGTGCTGAATGAATCTGAACATTCTGGAAGAAGGACACCAAATTGCCCTTGTGGTCTCTTCCAACTCCATGATTCAATAAAATAGTTTTATATATTGAACTTTTACAAATTGGATGGGTTGATATAGAGGAAGATATTTACACTCATGAACGTTTCCCTAGTACAAATTATTTATAATGTATGAAAGTGCAGCCCTCCTTTCTTCTTTCCTTTCAAAATCTGCCCTAAATAACACTTTTTATTGGTTTAGATTTGATGTGTTCTACTTTTTCATGCATTTTTTCTTTTAAAAAATTGTTTTACGACAAGATGTTTTTTGTTGCAGTATTCTGATCATGATGATCCCTCCCTAAAGAAAATTAATTGACTTCAGAAAAATAACTTAGATTTTAAAAAGTTCAATTGAACTTTTGATGTTTTTTTCCTTCTTCTTTTAATCTTGCTTTAAACTGCTCATGTTACATGATATTGTTCATGATGATCTGAAACTGTTTCATTATCGTATTTGATTTGTGATATTATTTAGGAAGGTCTTTTGTATGGGTTTATGGAGAAAATGAACAAATGTATAATCTTTGGCACCTTGATACTCCAATATCACATGTGGGCCACTCAACAGCTGGAGGGAAATGGACTGGGGAGCAAGATGTAACAGGTAAGAAAGTCTTAAATGTTTTGTGCCTCAGTGCACTTGGGATTTGAAAGAACATGGTTCTAACCTGGCAATCTAACCAGTTCCTTGCAGCAGGGTCAGTTTATCATGCAATTAGGCTTGTCATCTCCCCCCTCCCCATTTTGATGGATGCCCAGTACTCTTAATAGCTATTTGACAAGCAGAGACTCAATTAGTGCAACCTTGCCCAGCATGGAGATATAGGGGCAATGAAATATCTGCCCATCACACGGCTGCGGAGGGACAACTATTGAAGGATGACAAAAAGCTGTGTCAGAAAAAAGAGTCGTATTGATAACTGGTAACCTTTATATGGCACTTAATTAGAACCTAAATGAAGATGTCCAAATTGCCAATGTGTGCAATCAAATAGATATTTTAAGAAAACAGATCTATTGCATATGGAAGCTATATGCAATATGGGGTAAAAATGTTTGCTATTCTGAGCCATAGCATTTTGAAAGAAGACACTGCAGCAATGGAGGTATACATTAGAGGAGATTAAGGAAGATGTTTCCAGCAGGAGACATTTTCCATCAGCACAAAGTGGTAAGACAGTATAGCCTGTGCAAATTATCTCACAACAAATCAACACAAAGGCAGTGGGTTTGGAAGCTTGTGGTGGGTGAACAAAAAGCAGATGTGCTCCAGGGAATGTTATCACAGTCAAAAATGGGGAAGCATGTTGTCAGCAGGAAGGTCATTGGTAGATGAGAAACATTCAGACTCTGATTCTTATGATGGTGCCATACCTCCAGTGGGGAAAGGAGCTTAAAATATTTGGCACACAATACCAGCTGCTTTTATTTTGGATTTGAGGTCAAGCATCTGAGTCCCCACTATTCAACATACATTCTGCTAAAAAGAGCCATACTTCTGTCAAATAGTACTGAATGTCAAGTGCTTTTGAGCAACTCTCCAAGGTCCTGAAATTTATTTTAGCCAGAGAAACCAGGGCTTTTACCTGGATCATTATGTTCAGAAACCACATGTTCTACCAGCAACTATAGCCCTTCCCAGGGAGTGCTTCTCTGCTATTCATCTGCAATGTTAATATCATAGTGATTTAAGCTGGAGATTTCAGGAAAAGAATCTAGTATCAATCTTGAGCCTATTTTAAAGACTTGAATACGGATTATGAGGGATTCACTCACCATAAAAATAATTTAATGCTCCAGTAGCCAGAGTATGCTTTATTACTTTTGTTTATCACCTTGTTGACTTGAGTTTTGGTCCATATGAATACATATTCTGACTTATAACTCAGGTCACCTCCTAAGCCTGATGGAGAAAGCTATTTATTACATTCTGTATCACAATGTACAATTTAGAAATGGTCCACTTACTCATTCATACTGATTTTAATTTTCATGTGTGAAGAAGCCATCCCAGATCAAATATAATAGACAACCTAGTCACATTACCTCATGCCCAGTGCTTTTCGGGACAATCAGTGTACACATTCATTTCAAGGTAAAGGCATATATAGTTATCAAAGCCTCTGACAATAAAAGCCTTTGGGCATTTTTGTGCCTTCCTAGTGTCCCGCCTGACCCCTCATCCTCTCTCTATCTGAAAGGAATTTAGCAACATTGGCATTGGCAAGATGGTGAAGGATGGCTGGAGGAACATAGATTTTCAGTGTCAATTTGCAGCAGCATGTCTGCAATAAGCAAAGCAATTCAGCTTAAGGTGCTTATAACAAGGTAAAGAGCAGCTCCCTCCAGAAGTGCATTAAATCCAAAAGGATAGAAACATATAAGCCTACCTTATCAGAGTCCATCATTATGTTTAAAGAAAGATCTATAAGTTTGGCTGCCAAAGCAGAAATAATAAAAAGATGGTGAATGAAAAAATGCTCCTGGATGCATTTTAGAAAAAGTCCTCTCTATAAGATTTTAAAATGTATAGTTGTTTTATTTCATATGTGCATATTGTTCGTATCCTATTCTTCCCATGTTATTTCCACCGCTGGCACCAAAGATTCTGTTCAAGAAGCCACTGCTTTGTGAACTGAGGTATTCCTGGATCAGCTAAAGTGGCCGAACAATGTACAAAAGGCGTATGTTTTACTAAAATCAACATTTAGCCTCTAAGGGATCATGGGTGCCCTTGAGCCATGACCCAAATCATACCAACTTGAAAGTAAGTCTAATTGAACTCAGTGGGAATAATATCTGGATAAACATCTTTAGGATTAGGCTGTCTTATCTTCTTCGGTTCAAGTTTCCCCCAAGCCTTTGCTCTGCTGCTGTTCATGCCAGCAAGATCTTTTGGAATAAAATATGCTGTAATTGATCATGAAATAGTGGACAAGAAGGCAGCAGGAACTATTCCCCACAGAAATCAGGCTGGGTGCTCAAGGGTCGGGGGAAGGAGAACAGCTGCCAGGAAGGGCTGAACAAGAGGACTGAACAAGCTGCTTTCAGTTTTAGGTTGGCTTTCTTCTAAAAGAAAAGAAACAACTGTTTTAAAATTTGAATGACTGTCATCACTATATCATAAAGGTGATCTGAAGGGTAGGCACTTTCCTGTGACACTGAATTTGTACAGTCTTATCACTGGCACATATTGCTTTTGGCTTTCAAAAGAGTAAAACCACAGCAACTAGGAACTCTTCTGGGACAACCCAACATTAAAGAGTGAATGTAGTGTAATTAGAAATGATAAAACACCATCTTGAAATAATGCAGGTGGGACTCTTCTAGAGACAGCCAAAATGCGTATCAGATATGTAGAAGCTGAAAAGTTACATTGGTACATATGTCCAGCAAGATGCACCCATGCTCCGAAGAAATTTTGCCAAGAAAACCCTAATATAGGCTTGCTTTAGGGTGCCATAAGTCAGAAACAATTCAAAGGCACACAATTACAACAATGTTTCACATTTTAAACACAATATTGTATGAATCATTGATGGACACAGATGCCATTGATTTTTGTTAGTATGGCAGCATATTTTCCAGTCACTTAATGACAAAATATGTTTCCTGACAATTACAACAGTACTTATGGGCATCCTATGCAACATTTTAGGTTCCAGGATAAAATACAGCCAAGAAAATATATAATCTCATGTGGGAAAAGATTTGAACATTTAACCTAGAGGCCTATCTGGTGAAATGACCAGCAAGATTGGTTGGAAAGGTGGAAGAGCCCTGAGTACAAAGTACTTTTGCATTTTGAACTGGAGCAAATGAAGTAAGCTATAGGAGTGGTATATAAATAATGTTGTTTGTTGTTGTTGTTGTTGTTGTTGTTGTTGTTGTTATTATTATTATTATTATTATTATTATTATTATTATTATTATTATTAAATGGGATGAGAAGACAGAAACTGGGACATTTTGAAAGCAACTGAAAAAGTGAGGTGATAGATGCTTAGTCTCTAAGCCAATTCAGGGCAGATGGAGGATTTTTTTTTTTGCCCCGATGCAGTGGAAATTGGACACAGAAGGAGAAACTAAGTGGATGATATAGTGAGAAGGAGGAAGTGATGTCATATTGTCCAAGGGTCCACTTAAGCATGAGGCCAGCATACCTGAGGACCTTTGCTAATTAATTCAGCATGAACCCATCTCAACTGTAGTGTTTTGGGTTCAATTAGGATCAAGCTCAAGAGGAACACTGAAGAAATGGAGTAGCCTTCATAATTAATAATAAAGTTGCTAAAGCAGTGATTGGATACAACCCAAACCTGATAGAATGATCTCAATTTGAGTTCAAGGCAAGCCGTTTAACATCACAGTGATCCAAATATATGTCCCAACCACAGCTGCTGAAGAAACAGAATTAGATCAGTTCTATGAGGATCTGCAGCACCTACTGGATAATACACCAAAAAGAGACATTATTTTCATTACAGGAGATTGGAATGCTAAGGTGGGCAGTCAAATGACAACCGGGATCACAGGCAAGCATGGTTTCATACAACAAAATGAAGCAGGACACAGGCTGATAGAATTTTGCCAGGGAAACTCAATGTGCATAACAAACACTCTCTTCCAACAACCTAAAAGACGGCTTTATACATGAACTTCACCAGATGGTCAACACTGAAATCAGATTGACTACATCCTTTGCAGCCAAAGGTGGCGGACATCCATCCAGTCAGTGAAAACAAGACCTGGAGCTGACTGTAGTTCAGATCATGAACTTCTTATTGCACAATCAAACTAAAGAGAATGGGGAAAATACACAGACCAATTAGATATGATCTCACAAATATTCCTAGTGGATATGCAGTGGAGGTGAAGAATTATGGACAGAAGTTCACAGCATTGTTCAGGAGGCAGCAACAAAGTATGTCCCAAAGAAAAAGAAAACCAAGAAGGCAAGATGGTTGTCTGCTGAGAAACTGGAAGTAGCTCAAGAAAGAAATAAGGTGAAAGGAAACAGTGATAGGGGGAGATATGCCCAATTAAATGCACAATTCCAGAGGTTAGACAGAAGAGACAAGGAACTATTTTTAAACAAGCAATGCATGGAAGTGGAAAAAGACAATAGAATAGGAAGGACAAGAGACCTCTTCCAGAAAATCAGAAACATGGGAGGCAAATTTCAGGCAAAAATGGGCATGATCAAAAACAAAGATGGCAAGGACCTAACAGAAGCTGAAGAGATCAAGAGAAGGTGATGAGAATATACAGAAGATCTATATAGGAAGGATAATAATATAGAGGATAGCTTTGACGGTGTGGTGAGTGAATTAGAACCAGACATCCTGAGGAGTGAGGTTGAATGGGCCTTAAGAAGCATTGCTAATAACAAGGCAGCAGGAGACGAGCTGAGTTGTTTAAAATCTTGGAAGATGATGCTGTCAAGGTGATGCATGCTATATGCCAGCAAATATGGAAAACACAAGAATGGCCATCAGATTGGAAAAAATCAATTTATATCCCCATACCCAAAAAAGGAAATGCTAAAAAATGCTCAGACTTCCGTACTGTGGCACTTATTTCCCATTCCAGTAAGGAAATGCTCCAGATCCTGCAAGGGAGACTCCAGCAATACATGGAGCGAGAGTTGCCAGATGTACAAGCTGGGTTCAGAAAAGGCAGAGGAACAAGAGACCAAATTGCCAATATCCAGTGGATAATGGAGTAAGCCAAGGAGTTTCAGAAAAACATCTATTTCTGCTTTATTGACTATTCTAAAGTCTTTGACTGTGTGGATCGCAATAAACTGTGGCATGTTCTTGGTGGTATGGGGATACCAAGTCACCTTGTCTATCTCCTGAGAAATCTGTATAAAGACCAAGTAGCCGGAGTAAGAACAGACCACGGAACAACAGACTGGTTCAAGATTGGGAAAGGAGTATGGCAGGGCTGTATACTTTCACCCTACCTATTCAACTTGTACGTAGAACACATTATACGACATGCGGGGTTTGACGAATCCAAAGTTGGAGTTAAAATTGCTGGAAGAAACATTAACAACCTTAGGTATGCAGATGATACCACTCTGTTGGCTGAACGTGAGGAGGAGCTGAGGAGCTTTATCACCAAGGTGAAAGAAGAAAGCGCAAAAGCCGGGCTGTAGTTAAACATCACGAAAACCAAGATTATGGCAACCAGGCTGATTGATAACTGGCAAATAGAGGGAGAAAACATGGAGGCTGTGACAGACTTTATATTTCTAGGCATGAAGATCACTGTAGATGCAGACTGCAGCCAGGAAATCAGAAGACGTCTACTTCTTGGGAGGAGAGCAATGGCCAACCTCGATAAAATAATGAAAAGCAGAGACATCACACTGTCAATGAAGGCCCGCATAGTTAAAGCTGTCACACCTTGGGTTAGTTTCACCTTGCTAAATACACCAGGCTGCACACAGGTTATAGTCTTTTGTAGTTTATTAGGAAATAGGAAATAAATAGATCTTAAAAAGCAGAAGTAAAGTTCCAAAAGATTGTTGCAAAACAAGGCTGTAAAGAATAATCCAAGAAAACATTAGGCATAAAACAAGGTTCCATTAATGCATGACAAAGTCCCATAAACATGAACACACAAAGGCTGCAGATAATCTGGGAAAGCAAGGGCTTGCTTCTTGACTCAAACGAAAAGTTGCTTTAACAAAAGTTTCTCTCTCAGCACACTCTTTTAATACCCCTTGCATAGCATGAAAGCATTTCTTTGGCCTTTGACCTCTCCTCTTGTTTGCTATTCTAACACTTCTGTGAACCCTGAATTCCAAACAACCGGCTTGATCCAGAGATTCTGTTTTGTCAAGGCCAGACAGCTCGTTAGCATTAACTTCTGTATGTATGCTATCAGACTGGGAGCTGTCCTCCCTTTGCACCTGACTAACTTCAGTATCATCAACACCATTCCCTGCCGTGGGAAAGCCTCCCTGTTCCTCATCTTCCACAACAGGAAATTCCCATCAGAGTCATCTTGAACCTGAATCCCATCATCTTGAACCTGAATCCCATAATCCCCATCAGAGTCACTCTGAGGCTCCAGCTGAGTCACAACAAAAGCAATGGTATTCCCCATAGTAACCTATGGATGCGAGAGCTGGACCATAAGGAAGTCTGAATGAAGGAAGATAGATGCTTTTGAACTTTGGTGCTGGAGGAAAATTCTGAAAGTGCCTTGGACCGCAAGAAGATCCAACCAGTCCATCCTCCAGGAGATAATGCCCGGCTGCTCACTGGAGGGAAGGATATTGGAGGCAAAGATGAAGTATTTTGGCCACATCATGAGAAGACAGGAAAGCTTGGAAAAGATCATGATGCTAGGGAAAATGGAAGGAAAAAGGAAGAAAGGCCAACAAAGGGCGAGATGGATGGATGGTATCCTTGAAGTGATTGGCTTGACCTTGATGGAACTGGGGGTGGCGACGGCCGACAGGGAGCTCTGGCGTGGACTGGTCCATGAGATCATGAAGATTCGGAAACGACTGTATGAATGAATAAGAAGACAAGGATCAAGCTCAAATTAATTCATTTAAACTCTTTCCAAAGTAACATCCTGTGTTTCCTATCAGACTGTCAGTAACTTAGAGGTTCTGGGGCATTAACAGCCCTCCACAAACTGTGTCTTATCACCTTTCTCCAAATGTACTTATTCTGTTAGGAAAAAGCCACACCAGGGAGCATTTTGGGCAGTAGAGGGCTCTGATGTAAGGCTAGAACAATCCCCCATTACCTTTGTATAGTCATGGGTATATAATTCCAAATTGCTTCTCTACCTGAGTCAGAAAGCATATCTCTGGCTACTTGATCCCAAAAGGGCACATCCAAACCAGATCTACTAAATGCACACACAGAGAGAAGCTCATATTTCCTCTTGTCAATAGACAACACTTTGGCAGAAGCATATTTATGAATTTATCAACAGAGTATTATAATGTTAATGGTTTGGTAATTTTGCTGACTCATATTGCTCAAGTTAGTTCAGCAAAGGATATAATATATATTATTACAGTATTGGTCAATTGAAAACACTGTGTGGATTTTCTCCATATCTAAAAGAGGCAAGTATGGAAGTTTCAGTAGCATGCTCATGGTAACATTAGGTGTGATTGCTCTATGTGTTTTGTGAAATGGTTGTCCAAAATAAAATTAAAGAAAAAAATAGTTCCAGGAACAGTATTATTTTCACTAAAGCAGATAGGAATTTACTCTGCTTTCCTTTTTCCATCATTGTGACAGAATTCTCGATAGGGTAAAGATTTACAGAAATTGAAGTTTTGTAATGCCAAACGTGCTTCTTTCTTAATAATGTAGAGTGTACAATTAGTAGTGTAAAGGCATTCCAGTATGACTTCTATATCCTTGGGATAAGTATCCATGGTTTCATTTATTCATGTCCTGAAAAATAGGCATGTTCTAGGTCCTCCAGCATTGCTCAATGGGGTTCTTGGGCTGGAAGTCCCATATTTCAATAGGGTTTGGTAGTATCCATGGTTTTGTGTGTCCATGCAAGTCAGGGAAAATATCCCCTGTGAACATAGTGGACATTCTGTATTTGGTGGATAAAATAAAGAATCCAATCATAAATCCCATGCCCTTAAAAGCACAATTTTTAGATCAGTGATAGATATTTCTGAGTAACCTAGAACTGGAGAAATAGGTAAAATAATTAAATGATATGTAGACATTTTCTGCACATGTCCTCTCATTGTGTATATGCTTCCTAGCCTCAACCTGACCTGCATGCATTCATCACTAACATTTGAAGGGTGCTTGTGTGGTAAGGAACTCAGAAGGATCAAAGTTCCCAATCATCTGACTGTCTTCACACATGTAATTCTTCGTGCAAAACCCCCGGATAATTGCAGATAGTTGTGCAGTATGTGTAAGGCAGGTATTGGCAAATTTAGACCCTCCAGGTGTTTTGCATTACAACTCCCACAATTCCTAACAGCCTACCATTAAAATGAGAGCAAATCAGGATATGTTGCTTAACTGTCCCATTCCTGATGGATAGATAGAACATGTTAAAAAAGTATGCATAGGGTTTTAACTTTCTCCAGTTAAGGGGAATTATGAGGCACAGGGAAAAAAATCTCTGCTTAGAGATGAGGTTTAAAATGAGATGGGGAGTCAATGAGGCAGAGAGATAAAGTCAGGTTACTAACAAATGCAAGGATATACAGAGGAGAAACAAGAATAGACAGACTTTGGTTCACAAGAGGAATCAAGTGCCAAGAACAGCATAAAGATGAAAGGGGAAATGAGAGTTGAGGCTAGTAGCTCTGACGTCAGTGAGGCATTGACTTTGCTCCCGGTTGTCATCCAAATTTTAAAGGAGCTATCCATGATACTGAATCAAATCTGGGAATTGGATTTGTCAGCTTGATAGCTCCTTTAAAGTAAGATCTGAAGGAGATTCACCACCCCATTGATTTTGAAGCCACCACTGCTCTGGAAATTTTGGATTCAGCAATAGAAAACACACAGGAGCCAGCTTCAGAAATATCCCTAGCATAAGCAGAATGCCAAAGGTGATACTGCAATGAGACACTTTTACACTTCAAAAATATTTTTATTTAATAAGTACTCCCATTCGGAAAAGGCTGAATTTTATTAAGTCTTGTGTACTCCCAAAAGTTTGGCTTAATGTATGTATCATAATTTTCATTTTGCATCTCATCATAACAGATTTTTAAAGACCAATTTCTTAGGGTGCATCTAGATTGTAGAATTAATTAAACTGGGCTCTACAGGCCAATTGATACTCTATCATAGACATCAGAAGAGCTGCAAGACCAAGAACAAGCCATAAGAGTAAAGACAAAGATCTACCCCAGAGGAAAAGTGTTCTTACCATACATCAAGGGACACTACTCACCGCAAAGGGAAACTGATGAAGAAAAAGAACCTACAAACTATCTGCAGACCCACTAAGAAAATCCAGCAAAAGCTACATTCAGCAAAGGATGAGAGGGATCCTCTTACCTCTGCAGGAGTCGATCGTATACCATGCAGCTGTGGACAAGTCTACAAGGGACCACCAAACACAGCATTGCCCAAACCCGAATCAAGGAACATGAAAGGCACTGAAGACTAACTCAACCAGAGAAGTCACCCATAGCAGAGCACTTGATGAACCACCCTGGACACAGCATATTATTTGATAACACAGAAATCTGGACCATTCTAACAGTCACCATGTCAGACTACACAGAGAAGGCGTTGCAATCCACAAGCATGTGGACAATTTCAACAGAAAAGAGGAAACTATGAAAATGAACAAAATCTGGCTACCAGTATTAAAAAACTCTAAAATCAGGATAGGAAATAAAGAACAACACTCACAAAACAGGGGAATTACAGGCATGAAACAATCATGAAACTCTTGTCAAACAGACAAGAGTTCTTCCTCCCACCCTGGACATTCCACAGATACATAAACACCACTTGCCTAGTTTCCAACAGGCCTCACAACCTCTGAGGATGCTTGCCATATATGTGGGTGAAACATCAGAAAAGAATGCTTCTGGAGCATGGCCATACAGCTCAGAAAACTCACAGCAACACAGAATTAATTCAGGTTGACACTGGTTCAATAGCCTTGGCTCAATGCTATGGAATCATAGGAGTTGTAATTTCATGAGATCTTTAGCCTTCTGTGCTATAGTGCTGGTACCTCACCAAACTGTGACTCCCAGGATTCAAAATAAAAAAAATAGTGAAAAGAGAAAAAACAACAATGTTATTTTCATCTGGACATTGGAGTGACTTTACACTGCTTGGGAAGAAGAGGAAAACTATGCGTACTAACACTCCTACTAAGATATCGCAACTGCAATGGAATGACTTGATCGCACCAGAAGCAACAACTGAACAGTAGCAATGTTGGAGCCATTAATAGCTTTTCCTGTTGGTGAAAATATATGATCCACTGGAAATGCATAGCAATGATGCTAAGGATGTGGTGTTATGTTATAAAGAAGGATTAAATTAAGCCAGTGCAGTCATGCAAGAAACCTATCCTGTGATAAAATCCTCTGGCATAATTCCTAATAAGCATGTGAATAGATTGAGACTAACTGCAAAGTCAACATTACTAGGAGGGATCTGGGAAGGTTCTTCATCCAATCAAGAAAGCTGTTGGCTTATAGGAGCTTTGCTGAGAAATGTGATTTGATATTGGATGATTATTACAGTGTGTGGCAAAGACAATTTTCCATTGGAGCAACTAGTATGCTTTCAAATCTTATCGAAGTACCAAAGAAGTGCATGAAATACAACCAAAGCAACTGGATATTGGGAACAAAACATTTTACCTTTCTCCATATCAGTTTATTGTGCTTCAGCTGATGTCTGAGTTCCTAATATTGCAGGATACAGCCTTCTAGATAGTCCTGATTTGAAAACAAGGAATGAACCACAGTTTTTTTTCCGACAAAGGTTTTCCCTCCATTATATTCCTCAACCCACTCAAGTTCCACTAGGCCTCTTACCCCCCAATAAATTTGAACTTCACAAAATAAGACATCTGTTATTGACTTTTGGAGAACCCAGTGGTGTAGCGGGTTAAACCGCTGAGCTGCTGAACTTGCTGACCAAAAGGTTGGTGATTCAAATCCGGGGAGCAGAGTGAGCTCCTGCTATTAGTTCCAGCTTCTGCCAACCTAGCAGTTCGAAAACATGCAGATGTGAGTAGATCAATAGATACCACTCCGGCAGGAAGGTAACAGCGCTCCATGCAGTTATGCTGGCCACATGACCTTGGAGGTGTCTACAGACAACACCAGCTCTTTGGCTTAGAAATGGAAATGAGCACCTACCCCCTGAGTCAGACACAACTAGACTTAATGTCAAGGGAAAACCTTTACCTTTCCCTATTGCCTTTTGCATGTCTTAGGTAAATGATGACTTTCAGAGACACTGTTTGCAATTCAACTTTGTGTCACAAAGTTATGAATAATGAAATCTGTATAAAAAAACTGACTCTGTTGCAAACATTTATTGATAAGTAAAGCTACTACACTGAGATGGAAAAACTAGGTTTCCTAAACTAGCCCTGTTACAAAGAAACTTGGGAAGAAGAGACACAAAACCTGCCAAGTGACTTGGAAAACACATGAGAATTTCACTGAGTGATCCTAAGTGATGGCTCTTCTTATTTCACTGTTGAGATGGAATGCCAAAATTAATTCAAAAGGTAACTAACTTGATAAAGGGTTTATTATTATCCACCTCTGCTCCACTGCACCAGTCTTAAAGCCATAGTAGAAAACTTCACTATCTTTTTTCTTGGCTATTCATTTCACCCTTGTGCAAGAGAACATAAATATGGAGAGACAGCTTCTCAAGCCAATACAAAGTCAGCACAATTTCCTAATTTTGCTGTGGAAAGCAGTAGCTGCTGCTCTCTGTATTGCTGATTCATCTTTTGGGGCAAGCTCCTGTAGTTAATCCTTTTGATGCTGGACTAATGTTGGCATTTTTTGCTGACACTTGAAAAGACTTGGGACCAAGACGTCAGTGTGTATATACAGGCAGAACTCCAAAATAACTCAGTCTATTCACACTGGCTGAAGATTAGCTTAGGATTCCTAGAAAAAGGGTATATATGGAACAGTCCGGTGGTAGACAATATGATCATTCCAACAGCCAGGGCTACCATAAAACATGAATGAGTAGAACCACATCAGGCAAAATAAATTCCTGAAATAATCAGAAAAGGGGCCTTTCCCCACCCCAAGTATGATAATTAGCTATGGCTCATTATTAAAATGTAGGCATCTGAGAATGTTTTTTGACAACCATTGATTGCCTACTAATTTTTGAAAGAATGGGGAGGGGGTACATACTACACCAGGTGAAACCATTAGAAGGGATGACACCAAAATGATTTATATCTTTTTTTTGTGCAGTCCTTGGAGGGGGGGGGGCTTTTGAAAGGGTCACCCTGGTGTTTTCACAGAAATCGAGGCTACTTTAATACCTTGTACTGGCGCGCAGCAGTGACCCAAAGAGACTGCCCTCCTGTCCACCTTCAGTCCACATGAACTAGCTTTTAGTTGCCAACCGGGAGGTGTTGTTTATTCATTAAGTCACTTCCGACTCTTCATGACCTCATGGACCAGCCAACGCCAGAACTCCCTGTCATCCTTCAACACCCCCAGCTCCTTCAAGGTCAAGCCAGTCACTTCAAAGATACCATCCATCTACCTTGCCCTTGATCTACCCATCTTGCTTTTTTCCTTCCATTTTCCCCAGCATCATTTTCTTCTCTAAGTTTTCTTGTCTTCTCATGATGTGGCTAGAGTACTTCATCTTTGTGTCTAATATCATTCCCTCCAGTGAGCTGTCAGGCATTATTTCCTGGAGTATTGACTGGTTGGATCTCCTTGTGGTCCAGGCACTCTCAAAATTTCCTTCAACACCACAGTTCAAGAGAATTTATCTTCCTTCACTCAGCCTTCCTTATGGTCCAGCTCTCGCATCCATAGGTTCACAACCGGGAGGATTCCAGTAATATTGGAGACCACAGGTGTGGGGAGAGAGATCCATGCCAGAGCTTGCAGTCTTCATCTTTCTCCCATCATACAGTGGATTGGCCACTCAGCTCTAGAGTGAGTGAGAAGGCTTTCACTATACACTATAAGACACTCTTGCTCTATGATGGCATTCCTAGATTTTTTGTTTCTACTGAGAGAACATGGCTGATAAAAGCAACACTTCATGCTGACCAAGCCAATTGAGAATGGCCAAACAACTGTGAAAAATCCATTGCTTATGCAGACTACAAAGATGTTTTGATGACACTGTAGCAGTTTCAGGGCTTTCACCACCAATAGAGCATTGAGGGTGGGCTCAATGTTACTGGAAGGGTAGAATGAGTCATTAACTGCAGAAAAAGAGTTTTCATTGTTTTGCAAGTACCCTGTCAGGTCTCTTAAAACAGCAGGTGAGGGAGGACATGCAACACAGTGCAGACCTTGACAAGCTTTGACTCTATTCACTCTGCAAACATATTTGCCAAGTAATTGTTCTCCTACAGCATAATTGCCAACTTCTGACTTTGCCAAGGACTGTGCCCTGCTGTATGTAGCTAGAAAAAGAGTTTTTCAGACTGCAGGGAAGGGGCTTTTTTGCTTCAATTGTGGCACCTCAGCTAGCAGCCTTCAATTTCACATGGAGACATTGCCACAATCAAGCAGCAAGGCAGGGAAAGTGCTTTTAAAGCCTCATGCAGGAATCCAAAATTGTCTTCCTCTGCCTTCTAATGGGACAGCTCTCCAACTGTGCCATGATTGTCAAGAATGATAGGAGTAGTGAGGTGTGGATGCTTGGGATGGTTGAAACCTTTATTTCTCTATTGTTCCCACCTAACCTGCTTTCTTCACCCTGCCCACATGTTTGTTTTAAACTATTAGTTCATGCACCCTCCTTGAACCTCTTTTAATCATTGTCCTTTTATATTGTGCATTTAAAGTTACCCACGCTACACATTTATAAGAGTTTGATACCATGCCTGTTTCTCACAGAATCCTGGGGTTTATAGCATAGACAGGGACTTAGACTTCTCTGCAAGAATTTTCTAATAGGGTAGAAAAGGTAAAGGTTTTCCCCTGACATTAAGTCTAGTTATGTCTGACTCTGGGGGTTGGTGTTTGTCTTCATTTCTAAGCTAAAGAGCCAGCGTTGTCCGTAGACGCCTCCAAAGCTGTCATGACTGCATGGAGCTCCATTACCCTCCTGCCACGGTGCAGTGGGTTAAACCATTGAGCTGTTGAACTTGCTGACTGAAAGGTCAGCGATTTGAATCTAGGGAGCAGAGTGAGCTTTCGCTGTTAACCCCAGCTTCTGCCAACCTAGCAGTTCCAATAGGGTACTATAGTTCAAAAAAGTGTGAGGAATTCTATGTTCCTGACCAAACCAATCCCAGTATTCCATCAGAGTTAGCAAATGCGGTTCAAATGGTGTCACATCCGCTAATTAAAATGGTATAACTTGGTAAATTGAAATTCATTAATAAAATTAGTAATACAATCACTGTCATAACAGAGCATAGGCAGAACATCACCTTTGGAAGATGAGAATGCAAGATGAGCCAGGCTGGGTCAAACAAAAAGTCTTTCTAGTCAATTATTTTGTTTACAGAGTGGTCAACAATGGGAAGTCCACCTGCAAGATATGCATCCCTCATCTCATGTTCCCGAGCTATATATGCAAGCATATTAGAAATATTGATGCTAGAAATGATATATAGCCATCTTGAGATAGAGATAGTGACAGAGGTAGATCAAATGATAGAGATGAGAGAGAGATATGATAAAATTCTAAGTGATTTATCTTGAAAAGACACTGGAAAGGCTTTGGGACATTTCATTTTGGCCCCGAAATCTTCATGTGGATGCCTTGCAATTAGAGCATTAACACAGTGACAAGATACATTTCATGCCCTCTGCGCAAAGCTATAAAGCTCTCATGATGTCACAGAAAAAAATGGGTTGTGCTAAGAGGAAGATTATTCAACCAAACTGAAAATGTGAAATTAATGATTCAAGGGGTTTTTGATCACAAAACTGACTCAGTAATTTAAGGAGGAAATATTTCTGTAGAACTGCAGTTGGATTTCAGTTCCAGCATAAAAGCTATCATAGGTAAGGAACAAGTCACACACACAAAGCCAGAGAGGTCATTTGAGTACAAAAGGCTACATCTTTTTATTCATAACAGGTGAATAAAGTTGGTCTAGCATAAGGTCTGGATCCAGGTAAAGTTGGACTCCTAAAGGAGTCGCAAAGGAACAATTTATGTCAACCCTCCCAACAAATTTGAATGAAATCAGTGACTTTACACCCCTTTAAGAGAAGGACATCCACTGCACATCAACCAGCCATCTGGTCTTTTTGAAACCCATGAAAAGCATTCTTGAAAGAAAGTTATATGATGGGGAAAGATGGTATCTGTTTGTTGAAAACTGGGTATTCTGGTAAACTGGGAGGCAACCCCTTGCTTTTTAAAAGGGTTATGTATCAGGATGCCGAGCATTCCTTGTGTTTTGTTTTTCTAAAATAAAACCTGACAATATTTGCATATATTTTTTTCAAAAACTGAAGAGGAAGAACTTGAGATCTGCAAAAGAGACAGATTTGTCCGTTCAGGCAGAGGGCCCTGGAGTGTTTGGCTGTTTAAAGTCAGGGTTTCTGTATCCTTTGAATTAAAGATGCAAAGAAACGGAATTGGATTTGACAGCCCCAATGAAAAGAGCATTGTTTACCTCCTGCAATTATTTGGCAAAGTACACTCCACTTTAGCATTTGCAGATATGTTAGCTTCACAGATAATTCATGAGTAAAAAAGGACACACAAAACACTTTATATGTGTGTTTATTATTATATTTAAAATTGTGTAGATTTTAAATATAAATCCACATAACTTAAAAAAAATACATGAAAACACACAGTTCAGAAAAGTTTTTTAAAAATTACTCACATTTCAGTGCAGGAAAGAAATGCCAATTCCCACAAACTAATGCAAAACATGAATATAAAAAAAATGCATATGCGATTCAGGGCCCTTCCACACAGCCATATAATCCAGAAATAAAGGCAGATAATCTACAATATCCACTTTGAACTAGATTATCTAAGTCTACATTGCCATATAATCCAATTCAATGTGGATTTTATACAGCTGTGCGTAACGGGACTCAGAAACTCAACAAGACTGAGATTTTTGAGAAACAGACGTTGAATCTATAGTCCTGAACAAGAGTGGGGGACTTTTTTCCTGACAGGCTCCTTATCTTTGACAGTTGTACAACACGTAGACAAATGATGCTCTTCTCCAAGGTGGAAATAGGTGCATCTTTTAAATTCAGCAAGGGCAAATGGGTGAGCATTTAATTTATTTCATTTTCTTTAAAACCAACAAGAACATTTCCAAATTGGTATATAAGTGGAACATAGAAATAAATAACATCATTTCATGATCTTTTTTTTAGCAAGCCTAATGAATCATAGCCTTTTCTTTCCTCTCAAATTACATGAAATACTGAAGAACAATCTACCCACTCTATCTACATGTGCCAAAAAAAATCATACAGTTCCCAGGAAAATTTACTCTGGCTCGATCTACACTGCCATATAATGCAATTTGAACTGCTTTGATTGTTCAATGAAGGCCCTTATAATGCAGTTTAAACTGCATTGAACTGTATTATATGGAAGTGTAGATCCAGCCTCTGTTGCTGTTGTTTGCTACATTGCTGCAATCTAGGGACCTCATCAAATTCAGCAGTGGATTCACCACGGATTGTGCAGATTCCGGTGAAGCCTACTGGAAGTCCTACTGGAAGTAGATCTATATTGTGGGGTGAGAGCCAGCGGGCTCTATGGCTGAAAGGGGGTGAAAGCAATGTATGATGGGAAAATTTGCCTTTATGATGAGACCCAGAGTGGTTTTGAGGCTGAGGAGAAGTGGGACAGATTACTGGATGGCTGTTGCAACCCTGCACAGCATCTCTTAGTATAAGCGGCCACTCACTATGCTCGTTATCAATCAGTCCGGAGTCAACGTTGATTCAAACACCAAAACATGCAGGGATAATCCAATCAGCGTAGTCAATAGTCCAGTCCAAATGTTCTCACCAACACATCCAACCCATATGTAATCCAAAGTCCAAGTCTAACACACAATAAGGCATACAAAGTCTTCCGACACAGTTCCAATCTGTAGCAAGTTCCAGACATTGCTCTCAACAAAGACTAAATCTAAACTGCCACTCTTTATGCTCCATAGCACAAGTGCTCTCACTTGTTGGCCCTTCTCTGTGCCAATTGTGCAGATCTACGCAGCTGACTAGTATGAGTCCTCAGTTTCAGTCTTTCTGGGATATTTAAAGTCTGCCTCATTGCTCTCCTGATCAGAGCCATATGTGCAATTTCACAGAAACCATGAAGGAGAAATGAAAGAGCCCCAAAAGAAGAAGATAAAGATCAAAAATGAAATTAAAATGCATCAATTAATAGAAACATCCATTCAACAACACCTTCAACAACAATCCCAGTTTAGATGCCAAAGGCATGCTGCAAAAAAAGATAGGACTGAGCCAAATTCTTTCTTTCCCAACAAACCCCATCCTCCAGTATTTATTGCTGTTGTTTGAGAAAGCAAAGTTAAGTGATCTGTGAAAAAAATGGTGTATTGCAGCTAAATAAGAAATGCCTTTTACATCTAGGTCAAGATAGAAATAATTTAAAGTGGATATTCATATTTAATTTGCACATACGTAAAAATCTCACACATCCTTGTGTAACATATTCCCCAGACACAAGGAATGTGGTGTTGATGTAGACTTTCACTTTTCCTGAAGATGAAAGGCTCAAGTGGACACTTTTGACCTGAATTTATTGTACTGGAGTGAATTTTGACATTTTAAGATTTACACAGATGTATTTTGATTACAGCTTCTATTCCTCTATTCACATCCACTCATTTTCCACTTTAAAACCAGAATGCCATGGAAAGCATCATGGAAAACTATAGTACTATCTTCGCATCTGTGGTTTCATTTATCCACACCTGACAACATATGTCATCTCTAAGGATTTTGTGGATCCTCTAGTGCAACCCTATGGTATTCTTGGGCCAGATATCCTTCATTTCAATAAGGATTGCTCTTATCTATGATTTTGCATATCCAAGTGAAGTCTAAGAATGTATCCCCTGTGGATACAGAGGTTGTATTATACCTGGTCACCTTCAATCCTCCTCTTATCTCTTTACTTACTTGCTTACTTAGGCGATCCCTCGTCGTTCGAGGACGATAGTCTTCCAACCTTGGTATCTTGGGCGTGTGTTCTTAGGTGACTGAAGAGACCGATTCTTGACCCGCATATTCTCCTGCAGTGAGGACATCGGTTTCCAGGTGGAAGGCGGTCCCGGTCGTGGTTAGCTTGACGCTCCTTCCTCTTGGCACGTTTCTCCCTTAAGCCCTCCGTTCGTGCCTCTTCGAACTCCGCAGCACTGCTGGTCACAGCTGACCTCCAATTAGAGCGCTCAAGGGCCAGGGCTTCCCAGTTCTCAGTGTCTATGCCACAGTTTTTAAGGTTGGCTTTGAGCCCATCTTTAAATCTCTTTTCCTGCCCACCAACATTCCGTTTCCCATTCTTGAGTTCGGAGTAGAGGAGCTGCTTTGGGAGACGGTGATCGGGCATTCGGACAACATGGCCAGTCCAGCGGAGTTGATGGCGTAGGAGCATCGCTTCAATGCTGGTGGTCTTTGCTTCCTCAAGCACGCTGACATTTGTCCGCCTGTCTTCCCAAGAGATTTGCAGGATTTTCCTGAGGCAACGCTGATGGAAACGCTCCAGGAGTTTGGTGTGACGTCTGTACACAGTCCACGTTTCGCAGGCATAGAGCAGGGTTGGGAGGACAATGGCTTTATAAACAAGCACCTTGGTCTCTCTACGGATGTCCCGGTCATCAAACACTCTCTGCTTCATACGGAAAAATGCTGCACTCGCAGAGCTCAGGCGATGTTGTATTTCAGTGTCGATGTTGACTTTTGTGGAGAGGTGGCTACCAAGGTAGCGGAAATGGTCAACGTTTTCTAATGTTACACCGTTAAGCTGTATTCCTGGCTTTGCAGAGGGATTAGCTGGTGCCTGTTGGAAGAGCACTTTGGTTTTCTCGATGTTCAGTGAGAGGCCGAGCTTCTCGTATGCTTCTGCGAAGGTGTTTAGAGTGGCTTGTAGGTCTTCTTCTGAATGCGCACAGACTACGTTGTCATCAGCATATTGTAGTTCTATAACAGATTTTGTGGTGACCTTGGTTTTGGCTCTCAGTCTGCTGAGGTTAAATAGCTTGCCATCTGTCCGATAGATGATTTCCACTCCGGTGGGAAGCTTCCCATCAACAAGGTGAAGTATCATAGCGATGAAGATGGAAAATAAGGTGGGGGCAATAACACATCCCTGCTTGACACCTGATTCCACCTTAAATGGGTCACTTTGGGAGCCGTTGCTGTCCAAGACTGTTGCCATCATGTCATCATGGAGGAGCCGCAGGATGTTCACAAATTTGTCAGGGCACCCGATTTTTTGGAGGATGGTCCAGAGAGCGCTGCGATTCACTGTGTCGAATGCCTTTGCAAGGTCAATGAATGCCATGTACAGAGGTTGGTTTTGTTCCCTGCATTTTTCTTGGAGCTGTCGTGCAGTGAAGATCATGTCCACTGTTCCTCTGGAGGGACGGAAGCCATTCTGGGATTCTGGGAGGGTGTCTTCTGAGACAGGGAGAAGGCAGTTTGCAAGGATTCTTGCAAGGATTTTCCCGGCCGAGGTTAGAAGGGAGATACCACGATAGTTCCCGCAGTCTGTTCTGTCCCCTTTCTTGAAAAGGGTGATGATGGTGGCATCCTTGAAGTCAGCTGGGATTTTCTCGGTCATCCACACCTTTTTAATGAGCTGGTGGAGTTGTTGTATCAGCTCAGGTCCACCCTCTTTGAAGATTTCAGCAGGAATCCCATCAGGTCCGCTGGCTTTGTTGTTTTTTTGTTGGCTGATGGCATTGCTGACTTCTTCCAAACTAGGCAGTGCTGCAAGCTCATCCCTGGTTTGTTGTTGCGGGATTTGTGAGAGGGTCTCTTCGGCCACATTGGAGCTGCGATTCAGCAGGTTCTGGTAGTGTTCTTTCCAACGTAGTGCAATTGATGTTTTGTCCTTCAGAATTTTGGTTCCATCTGATGAGCATAGGGGCTGTATGCCATGGTTTCTTGGTCCGTAAATGATCTTTGTGGCTTTGAAAAATCCCTGAGCGTCATGGGTATCTGCAAGGTGTTGGATTTCTTCAGCCTTCTTTGTCCACCAGATGTTCTTGAGCTCTCTGGTCCTTCTTTGGACCTCAGCTTTTGCATTGGCATAGATCTTTTTCTTGGCAGCACAGTTGGTGTCTCTCTGCCATGTTTGGAAGGCTTTCCTTTTGTTATCAATCAGCTGTTGGATCTCTTTGTCGTTATCATCAAACCAGTCTTGATGTTTCTTAGTTAGGTATCCAATGCTTTCTTCGCAGGCTGTGATGATGGAGGTCTTCAGTTTGTTCCAATGTTCCTCAACATTTTCGGGGTGTTCTGTGGGTAGATGATCTTTGAGTGTTGTTTGGAGAAGGGCTCGTTTGGAGGGCTCCTGAAGGGCTTGGGTGTTCATTTTGCGCCTTGTTTTTCTTCCTTGGAGTCTGCGTTTGGGGACGATCTTGATAGCCATCGTGGATCGGATTAGCCTGTGGTCTGTCCAGCAGTCATCAGTACCTGTCATGGCTCTTGTGAGAAGCACATCGCGGCGGTCTCTGGCACGTGTGATAACATAGTCCAGGAGGTGCCAATGCTTTGACCGAGGGTGCTTCCATGATGTCTTGAGCTTGTTTTTCTGGCAGAAGAGCGTATTGGTGATGACAAGGTTGTGCTCTCCGCATTTGGTGAGAAGCAAGATGCCATTCGAGTTGCTGTTTCCGACCCCGTCTTTTCCTATGATCCCTGGCCACAGGTCAGAGTCCCTTCCGACTCTTGCATTAAAGTCCCCCAGGAGGATGATTTTGTCCTCCTTAGGTATTTCCGATAGGATGGTATCCAGCTGACAGTAAAATTTTTCCTTGATGTCTTCGTCAGCATCTAGAGTTGGTGCATAGGCGCATAAGATGGTTGCCTGTTGGTTTTTGGCAAGGTTAATTCGGAGGGTTGAAAGTCGTTCGTTGATGCCAGTGGGTGCTTCAGTCAGGTGCTTCACCAGGTCGTTTCTGATCGCAAAGCCAACTCCGTGTATTCTTCGCTCTTCTTCAGGCAGTCCCTTCCAGAAGAAGGTGTAGCCTCCCTTTTCTTCCTTCAGCTGCCCCTCTCCTGCTCTCCGGGTCTCCTGAAGGGCTGCTATGTCGATCTTAAAGTGTCCCAGCTCCCTTGCAATGAGAGCAGTCCTGCGTTCAGTGTTATCTAACAATGTCCGTACGTTCCATGTTCCAAAGTTCATTTTTCTTTTTTGGCTGCAGAGTGGTGACCCCTCTGGACGCGGCAGTCCAGTCAGGGTAGGAGAGGCAGACTATGTTTAGGGCACCTTTTCTAGCCCCTTCCCCGTGTGGAGTGAGCAGAGCGGATCCTAAAAAGGGCTGCTCAGTCATGGATACAGCTGCCGGACTACTCAACTGCCTCGGTCCTTGAGGTAGAACGACTGAGTCCATATCCACCGCCCATGTGCCAGTCTGTGACTAGGGGCTTCCAGATTTCACAGTCCTGCCCCCGTCGCCACTCGCTGATCGCCATGGGACTTTTGTAGGTTTGTTTTTATTTTTGTTGGAAGACGCCTGTGCGTGATTTTTTTTAATGTGTGGAGGTCGGTGCACGGCTGGTCAACACACAGTCTTCACAGAGTGAGGTTCCAGCAGTGGTGTTGTTATGGTTGAGCCTTCGGGCTCCGGTAATGAAAGAAGGGGTCGTAAGACTCCTCGAGAGTCAGACACTCTCGAGGAGCGTGAAAGGAAACGGCTCCGGGATTTGTTTGCAGAGCCGACAGATGAGGATTCATTTGAGGGTTTTTCTCAGGGTTTGGAGGAAGAGATGGCCAGCTCGTCGGAGGATGATATGGAATGGACTCGTGTGAGGGAGGATTTGGGTGTTGGGGAAACAGGCAATGAAAGCATGGGAGGTGATTGGCGGGTTGCAGGATCAGACCCATGGACTGGTTGGAGGGATGGAGCGGGATCCACAGCTGGGGATGCTGTGGGGCGTAGTCGAAGGTGCTTAAGCTCTGATGAGGATGATGATGTTGGGGCGTCTGGAATTGGGATGACAGCTGACAGCGATGATGAGCTTGAACTGTGATAAAATGGGGTTTGGGACCAATGTCTAATTGCGTTGGGCAAGGTAATCTGGACGGACGCTTGGGCTCTTGCTGGGGAATTTCCTGAAGACGGGTGTGATTCATTACTGGATACCTTGGACCTCCATCGTCTTTTTGACGGGCAATACCTACTTTCACTGGATTGACGCTGGACTGACTGACTACGATTCCGGATTAACCCTTCTGCTGGCTATCGGTGAGACCTTTGGATTCCTTGACGACTACGCTTGGCTATTGATCCTCTGGACCGGATTGGGACCCTGCTGACTGCCGTTACCCTAAACCTGAATCCTGACTACGACCACGCTTTCGTTCGCTGCAGGAAGGAATAAACAAGCCTGGTTTACTCCCCTGCTGTTCCTGAGTAGCAGAGAGGAATCTGCCACCAGTCTTTTGTTTACATTCTAACTCCTGTTGATCCTCTTTTGTTTGCATTGTTTGCCAAGCTGAAGTAAGCTCTTTGATTTAATCCGGATTATACTGCTGTTTAACCCGGTTTATCCCTTTGAACTGTTTAAGCTCGAACTGAGCTGCTTTTTGTTATTTAGCACACTGAAGTCAAGTGTTTGCCCTGTTCTTTGTTTCCTACGGGCGTTTTTTAGTTCTGTAACCTCAATAAACTGAGTTTTGTTTTACTTGCTGGCGTTCTGTCTATGACAGGTGTGGTTAACACAACGACAGTGGCTTCTCAGTCTGTTGCAGCCTTCTTCCGCCTACACAGCCGTTGTAACATGTACCATGTTATCCTCCGCCTGCTCCGCCGTTGAGGTCTTTGGGTCTTCGGATTGTGCTTGGTCTGGAACCTCCCCTGCGGCCACTCCTGGGAGTGCATCACTCCAGTGGTTGTGCCCACAGGTTCATCGGAACACGCAAGCCCCCTCACCACGGCAAGGTGACAATCCATCGAGGGGGTCTTATCTCTTTATCAGCTGCATGATAAAGGAGAATCTCCACTGCAAATGTATATGTCTGTTCCTAAAGTCTACTGATATGGTGTACTACTGCACCTAAGCACAAAAAGCTTTTCCCAAACATTTTATCAAGAAAACTATTCACTGTTCTCATTTTTCATGTATAAGGCTTATACCATGACCACCAGGACCTGATTCTAAAAACATGATAGGCAATGGCATGAATTGGTTCCAACGTCCTCATTAATGGCTTCAACTGATGGAACATCCTCCTAAAGAGAGCTGCTAGTTCAGGACAATTCTTGGCCCTGATATTTAAGGACTAAAGCCTGATACTGAAAGGTGACCCTTGCAATATCATAGGAGTTGGGTGTTCATGGTGTTACACACGGCAAGATGTCATTAAATGAGGCAAACTAAGCATTAGCCAATGGCCACAATTAATACAGAATAAAATTTGATTACAAATACCAAGTCTAAATTATGATGAACTTATATTTGCACATATGCTTTTCAAAAGAGTACTTTGGCTTTGGGGATGAGAGCAGAGGAGCCAGGCTTTGGTTTCTACTCAAAAGGATGCTTGATATACCCCTTCACAGATTTTATTCTTGTGTACATTCAAGTCATTTTTAATTTATGGCAACCCTAAGACAAATGTGTCATCAAGTTTTCTTGGCAATATTGTTCAAGAAAGGGAGTTCTTTTTTCTTCCTCTGAGACAGAGAGTGTGATCTTCCCGAGGTCATCCAGTGGGCTTCTATGGCAAGGGGATTGAACCCTGGTATCTAAAGTTATCAGGCCCCTCCACGCAAGTACATACTATGGCTCGGAACCAACATCAAAAATGTGTGGACTACAGACTAGACAGCAACCATATCAGTGAACATGCCAATCAGAAGTGAAACCCATCCGATTGAGTTTGCCCTTTGGAAAATACAGTATGTAAACAAATAAATAAAAATAAAATACATATTAAGTGCAAAAGGTGTCAGAAATACCCCTTATACCTCTAAAGTCTAAAATGTGCTATGAATCACAACCGTGGATTTATTTACTGATTAAACAGAGTAAAAGGCATTCTCAAGTTTCTTTCTTGCTAAACAATTGAGTAGAATAGTGACCATACATTTTGTCTGATATTTTGCCATCCTGAGAAACTAGAGATGTAAGATATATCTGTTGGAAATGACAACCTTCTTCAAGCCTTTTCAAATAATGTTTATCTATGATCCTGTTGTTTACTGTTTCCTGTATGTATGTTCTGGTATGCAGCTTCCTTTACTCTATGGTTCCTAAGAAGCCCATGCGAAGCAGGTGGACATAGCACTAAATGAAACATGCAGAATAATCACAGGATGCCTTAAACCTACACCTGTTGATAAACTCTACAAGTTAGCTGGCATTGCCCCTCCTGACGTGCGACAGGAAGTTGCTGCTAACGGTGAGAGAAATAAGGTTGAACATTGTGAAAGCCACCCACTGCATGGCTATCACCCTCCTCCCAGACTCAAATCAAGGAAGGGCTTCATGAGAACCACCACTCCTCTTGATGTTCCTCCAGCAACAGCAAGGGTGTCCCTCTGGGCAGCTAAACCTGGCAATTCTAACTGGATGGCTTCCCATGAGGGTCTTCCTCCAGGGGCAAACCAAGAATGGGCAACTTGGAAGTCCCTGAACAGACTCAGAAGTGGAGTGGGCAGATCTAAAGACAACTTGGCAAGGTGGCACTACCTGGAGGAATCCTCCACCTTGTGTGACTGTGGAGAAGAACAAACAACTCCGCATATGTATGCTTGCCCACAATGCCCTGCCTCATGCACGGAGGAGGAGTTGTTTAAAGCTACGGACAATGCGGTTGCCTTTGCCCGTTTTTGGTCTAAAGCTATTTAGTTGCTTGTGATTTCCTTTTTTTTTTTCATCATTTTAAAATGTATTTGTTATGCAATGCTTTTGACACGAAATAAATAAATAAGCTATAAAAGGGGCTCCAGGCCACATGATCACTACAGACTACTTCAGACCTCAGATCACATATTTGCTTGCTATTTTGCTGTAAGATATGTCCTGGCACAGAGTTATCTCAAACATATCTAAAATTGAACTGTTAAGTTTTGTACCTGTGTATTCTGAACACATGGATGTTGTAAGTAAACCAAATATGTTATTTTTTTTTTATCAAAATCTACTTCATTTTTGTCTCTTGAGTGCATGATATAAAACAAATTGTTTTATGGACGTTTGTGTGTGTGTGTGTGGCACTGAAAAACATCTGAGATAACATTTTACCTACCTAAAATGTTGCTTATTATTAATATCTCTATTTACTCTTTGGGCTAATTCATGCACAAGATGGTGCTATCCAGCTTTCACATAGGAACACTGACGTTTATGCTTGGCCATATTAATATGAAGGAAGTATGTAGAGTCAATAAATATATGCCTAGCTAGTTTCACATGAACATTGTCATTCTAACACTATCACAGTCAATGCAGTTAAGTCAAAATTTGGGCAAGAGCAAGCCCAATGAAATCTGTATTTCCACTGCTTTTGAACTTGGAAACCTAATCAGTATATATTTAAATGTATATCCAAATAATTTCCTTCATATTTTCCATATGACTGTAATGTATACTTTGTTGACCGTTTCCGCTACCTTGGCAGCCACCTCTCCACAAAAGTCAACTTTGACACTGAAATACAACACCGCCTGAGCTATGCGAGTGCAGCATTTTTCTGAATGAAGCAGAGAGTGCTTGAGTATCAGGACATCCGTAGAGATACCAAGGTGCTCATTTATAAAGCCATTGTCCTCCCAACCCTGCTATATGCCTGCAAAATGTGGGCGGTCTACAGATGTCACACTCAACTCCTGGAGGGATTCCATCAGCGTTGCCTCTGAAAAATCCTGCAAATCTCTTGGGAAGACAGGCAGACAAATGTCAGTGTGCTTGAAGAAGCAAAGACCACCAGCATTAAAGCAATGCTTGTACGCCATCAACTCCGCTGGACTGGCCACATTGTCTGAATGCCCAATCACCATCTCCCAAAACAGTTACTATACTCTCAACTCAAGAACGGAAAGCAGAAAGTTAGTGGACAGGAAAAGAGATTTAAAGATGGGCTTAAAGCCAACCTTAAAAACTGTGGAATAGACACTGAGAACTGGTAAGCCCTGGCCCTTGAGCACTCTAATTGGAGGTCAGCTGTGACCAGCAGTGCTGCGGAGTTTGAAGAGGCACGAATGGAGGGCTTAAGGGAGAAACGTACCAAGAGGAAGGCCCGTCAAGCCAACCCTGACCGGGACCGCCTTCCACCTGGAAACAGATGTCCTCACTGTGGTAGAAGATGCGGGTCAAGAATAGGTCACTTCAACCACCTACGGACACACCCCCAAATCAACAGAGATGGAAGACAATCGTCCTCGAACTACGAGGGATCGCCTAAGTAAAGTGAGCGCACCAACTGGAGGTCAGCTGTGACTAGCAGTGCTGCGGAGTTCGAAGAGGCACGAATGGAGGGCTTAAGGGAGAAACGTACCAAGAGGAAGGCGCATCAAGCCAACCCTGAGTGGGACCACCTTCCACTTGGAAACTGATGTTCTCACTGTGGGAGAACATGCGGATCAAGAATAGGTCTCTTCAGCCACCTATGGACACACCCCCAAGACACCAGAATGGGAGGACCATTATCCCCGGCCCACGAGGGATCACCTAAGTAAGTAAAACAGAAGTGATCTTAAGGTTGGCAGAGGAGAAGAGCTGACACAGCCCTATGTGCACATTTTGTTTTATGTCTTAGACTTTTGGAAGCGTGGATGTGTTTAATCTAAGTCATTTCCACTGTAACCACCTGCTGCTTAGACGTTCTCTGGGAGCTATGTAATCACTAAAATAAAACTTCCTTAAAGAACTGTGTGAGGTCAATGGACAGAGTTCATTAATCACCTTCTACGCATTCCCACTGGTACATGTGGCCACCTTGGATCTCTGCTGTGATGCTCTAATGGCTCACTCCTGGCACCAGAGAGCTTTTATTTCAATCACTAGAAGTGGGTATCATTAGCATTTCCAAAATGTTAGCCAATCGAGCTTTTGGCATACATAAACCCTCTGAGTTCATTAGTTTTACAGAGAATCATACAAGGCAACATTTCTCTGTGACAACATAGTCAAACAAATTAACTCAAGTGAAGGATAAATTCAGGTCTCCATACATCTTTTTGGACGCAATGCAGACAAAGCCACTCAGTTTTAATAAATAATATAATCCTAAACATGTTTACTCAGGAGTATACCCCAATTAAATTTACTCCTGGACATGTATGCTTAGGGTTTACCAAAATAATTCATTCAAAGCATCCTTCTACTTCGATTTCAGTGGGAGAGTTAAACATTTGCACTGTCCTAAGCGTGAGTGAAAAGAGGTAATACTTTTCAATGTGTTTTGTTTTATATTACATTACCCCTCCCTTAATCTTCCTTGTATTACTTTTTCTTTTTTGCTAATGTGTTTTTCCCCAAACAGTGACATATTTGGGAGTAGAAGGAGCTGAAAGACAATAAAAAAGCAAATGCCCAACAAAGCAACATTTCATTTTAGCAGATCTTACTCAAATCTCAGGATTCAATCAGCTTTTTGCCATAGTAGTTAAGATGGAACATAACAATGTAATGAGAGAATGATCTCAATGTAAGCACTTTTAATTTGAATCTGATTGAAATCAGTAGCCTTAGCTTGTCTTGAACATGTTCAGTGAGTTTTCAAACTATACTGTGTGCCAAGTGCATGTGTTTTCTTATTTTGGTTGGTTTAATTTGATAGGATAATTCCTACATGCAGAGAGAGGAGAGAAAAATAGAGAGATTGTGTTAGGGACTGTGTTTGTCTCTCTTTCACTGCTTGAGAGCATCTGCATGGAGTTAAATTGCATGTGCTTTGTTGGCACTCCTATTTTGCTTGCATTATGAAGTTGATAATGTAATATACATGATCCCTCTGAGTCTGTGTTGCATCAGTTTACATTGCACTTGACACATTGCTTCGCTCTATTATCCTAAATGCTTAGGTTCCCCATAGCACTTTTCAGCATTGAAACTCCATGCATTTCACAAAGAATGGCAAGTGTCATTATCTCAGTTACAGGTCTCAATTCTGGTACATTAACTACAGTAGGGGTACAATGATAAAGAATGTTCAACTGCCCACTTGCTGAATTTTTTTATAATGGCAGCATTATGTCTTATAATCAAAACCAGCAAATCCTTGAATATTAGAGACAAAAAGTATATCTTCTACATATAATTGTGTTTCTTAATAAAATGAATTTGCATTTCAATAATTTTGTTTGGACCCAGGATATCCTGATGATCACAGCAGTGAAATAGGTGCCTTTTGCAGCAGATGTTGAGCAGCAGGGAGTACTGGCAAAGTGACCGCAGACACAGCCATGTGGGCAATTAATCTCCTTTGGACCAGCTAAGATAGTCTGCCAGCCACAAGTATGGTGAAGGACAATGTTCCATCTCCAAAAATCATTTGATCATTCTTCTTCACAGAGAAGAAAAATATTGCAATCTTGTAATTTGTCTCAGAAAGGAAGATGTTCTGGGACAACCCTATGCCACTGGACCTTCCAGTAATCACAGCCCCCACAAGATAGTAACAATAACTCAAATGGTACTTTCCTCATTCAGTGAGGTATTGAAACTATAGGAGAGTTACCTTTCTATTGGAACAATACAGCCTCTAGTATGATGTAACACACATCCATGAACTAGAAAAGGAACCATTGGAGACTGCACAAGAATGCTGCCCCACTATTCCAAGCCAAATTATTCTCCCTTTTATTTGGGAGTGGACAAGTGTTAGAGGCTAAGATGTTACATTATCCCTTCCAGGAGATCTGAGAGTTGCCACTCACTCCCCCACCCAAAAAGAAATCATTTAAAAATATTATCATAAGTCGCTTCCTATTCAGTTAGTGATTTGAAAAGGCTTCTCTTCAGTCCCAAAACACAGCAAAATACCCCTAAACTTCCTAGAGGGTACTTGTAGGCAAAAAGATAAAATACATTTTGTTCAAAAATGCTCTTTGCGATCTCTTGTGGCCACAAATATAACAATGGGGTGACATGAAGCCTATGGGCTATGCTTTCCCCACTCCCAGTTTTAATATTTTACAACTTCATGGACTGATGGGCTGTTGGGAATGAAATGGTTCATTTGAGCTCTGAACCAATAGATCACATTCTGCTTAGCCAGAGGATTTACATCTAGACCTTGCCATTCCCTCTCCCACTCCTTGCTGTGGTGCATTTCTCCTCGTGTATTCCCCAGGGCCATCCTCTCAAAGCCTTGCCCAGCACTCTGCTGCCTCTCAGGCTGATGGACAAGTCACTTTCCTCTGTTAAACCAAGGAGCAACTCCACTACCACCGATGTTTTTGTGTTGCAATCTGTTCTCATTATTTGCACATTTCAGAAATGGGAATTGGAGCTGGCAGGCAAAATGGATAAATGCCAACAAAGTGGCAGAAAGGGAAATAAAATCTAACAAACCAGCATCATATGTGTCAGTTTAACTGCATTTTTGTTGTACATCCAGTCTTCATAAGATAGCTAATATACCTGAAAAATTCTTAACAGAACAGTGCTTTGAAATGTTCATTATACTGATGTGGGAAATAATACAATTGTGTGAATGCTATAGTCAAAAAAATAACTTTTTCCAAGCCCTGTTATTGTGGTACTATAATGTCTTAGAATTCAATTCTATGCATGTATATTTTAAAGTTGACCAGTAGATTTGCAGAACCATTGTACAATCTTATACACATTTATTTAGAAATGAGTCCCCCTTTGAGGTTTTACTCCACATTACATATGCATCAGATTACAAATGTACATTCAGTGTAAAACACAGAAAGTTGAGAACAGAATCATCCTAGAGTCCTGCCCTGAAAATTGGTGGCCGTCGTTGCAGGGAGGGAATACAAAAAATACAAAATTCATGAAACAGCAACATCTCTATTGGCCAAGAAAAATGCACAACATATTACATCATCCACATTTTGAAGATTCAATGCCTCCTTCTCAGGCAAAAATGTTAAAAATAATGTAACTTCAGACCGCCTATATGAACTTTGGCCATGTTGCCTTATAATGATATGAGCTGAAATTCAAAATTTCCCCAGGCATCTCAGAAGCCTGCTTTGCACAAATCTGTGATGTACTGCAATCATATTTGGAATACTGGGTACAGTTCTGGGCAATGAAACTCAATAAGAATATAGTATTATTGGAAAAGTTGTGGAGGAAAGCAAGCAAATTTATCAAGGGGATGAAGCAATATTTCTATGACTGAAAGTTGCAAGATTTATTGTTGTTTTGCTTATTTAAAAACAGGAATAAGGATATAAAGTATTATAAAATTATTCAAGATGATTCATGAAAAGTGAACAGGGAGATATTTCTCTTTTTGAAATGAGATCACTGAGTGAAGATGAATTATCTTCCTTAGGTAACCCCAGGTTCTAGCATTTGAGAGGGAGAGTAAGAACCCGTCACACGGCTGCCGAAAGTGTCCCATGTTGTCCTGCCTTGCCATGGAGCGAGGGGAAGCCACTGCTCCTCCAGCAACTCATCCCATGGGGAAAAGTGTGGTGCACATGTGGAGCATGTGGCTTTCTCCCATGAAAGTCAATGGCAACATAGGAAACTTCCCATGTTGTTGCGGTGGCATGCCGGTTCCACCCACAGAACCGGCACTGCATTTTCTGCGGGAGCCAGCCAGCTCCATGAGTGACCAGGTCTAGATCAGTGTTTGCTACTGATTTTAGCCCCATATGATGAGGTTGAAAGTATCCCAATTCATATTCCATATGTCATGATGGGCAAACCAAAATAGACAAAAGGAAGTTCTTCTTCAAACAGCCTATGTTGCATCTGTGGTATTGCTAACCACTGATGTAGTGATAGCCAGCCATACACATAAACAGCTTTAAAATTTTTAAAAGTATCAATGACTACTTATTATTGTTTTAATCAATTTTATTTATTTATTTATATGTAGTTAAAATATTTCTGTAAAGCCTTCTAATCCATAAAGGCTCCTGAGGCAAAGAATAAATAAAAATCAAAAGAATATAGAGACAAAAAAACATCTTAAAACACATTAAAATACCCTTTTAGAATTCCCTAAAGCATTTTAAAACCAATCCTAGAATCCAGTTTTGAAACTGTTAAAGTAGCAATTTCAAACATTGAATGCCATGTGGAACACCCCTGTTTTGCTTCCCTACCAGAAGGTTAAAAGTAATGGAGCTGGCCTTACTTCCTTGGGTGGAAAGTTCCACAATACAGGTGCTACATCAGAAAATGTCCTGTTATGTGTACCACTTCTGAGATCACCTTCAGCAGCTCTAGCCAGGAGACATTTGAGTAGCAGAGTAGATGGTACATCAACAGGACCCCTATCTTATCTCAAACCCTGGAGATTGTTGGACAGGGTACCTCAATGGAGAAATAGGTAAGGACCCGACACAGAATCTCAGTTAATGCAGCAGCTCACCATCTCATACTCAAAATGTAGTCCATAGTCACACACAGTAAACAGTCTAACCAGTGTAAAGCATACCAATAGTCCAGAGTTCTTTCCAAGGGTCAAAGTCAAGCAAGCTCACCAATCCAATTTATAGTCCAAAATCATAGTTTAGTCAGCAAAGTCAAAGCTTCATTCAAGAGTTCACCAACAGAAATTCATACTGTAGCAGTTCCACAGACATTGCTCTCAACAAACTATCAGCTCCAGTCTCCAGCTATTTATGCCACTTTCCCAAATGCTTTCACCTGTTGGCCGTCTTCTAAGCCAACCAATTAGATCTCCTCAGTTGGGTGGCATCAGTTTCTAATTGCAGGCTAGCTGGAATACGTAACTCCAGATCCTGCCTTAACTCAGTGTCCCTATTTCCTTGAGGCTTCTGATTCTGCTCTGCAGGGGTAGATTCCACAGTATCAGGCTGCCACTCTCTGCTTGCCCCTGACCCAGATGCTGTCCTCATCACTAGTCCTGACAGGAATGGACTCACAATAGATCACTACCCATTAGATCTTCCCTGCTGCTGCACCTGGAAATCTGGTGGTCATAATTGGGTTGTGTTGACACCTCCCTATTCAGTTAACCAGGTTTCAATTATACATTCAAGGTCAACTTGCTTGTCAAGGATCAAGACCTGGATCATACAACGCTTTCCAGTCACTGGTCTGACATTAAGCAGCAGTTCTTTGCAGTCCAGTGGGCTTTTACTAGAGTTGCCAGGACTCTGTTGATTGCATGGTGAATCTGAAGGAGGGGCAGTTATAAGATGTTTCTTCCTACTTCTCTTCCATTCATTGTTTTTTTCTACCTCCACCACCATATCTCCGGCTGGCCATTATAACTAAACCGGCAGCATCTCTTCAATTTTTGAACACATATTTGGCTGACTAGAAATATAGAACAAACTATAACAAACTCACAAGACAGTTCAGCCTGAAAAACTCCCAATATACAGCCTAAATTGAGTTCATGGGATTTTTCTTAATAGGTGCTCTGATTTCCTATTAAGACAGTGATTCTCACCCTGGGGCCCCCAAATGGTTTTGGCCTACAACTCCAAGAAATCCCAGCCAGTTTACCCACTGTTAGGATTTCTGGAAGTTGAAGGCCAAAAACATCTGGGGGGCCCAGGTTGAGAACCACTATATTAAGAGATAAACATTCTCAAAGCCAATGCACACAAACTTGTCTTGCTCTGTTGTTCATTCCTTCAGGGTTTAGTTTTTAATAGTATTTACATATTCATTTTAATGAGATTTTAACACTGTTATTTTAATAGTTGTAATATTGAATTCTATTTTAATATTTTTTGTAGGTCTTTAGGGTTATGAGCCACTTTAGATCTCAGTTCTAAGAAAAAAGTGGTGTATAAACTATTATAACAATAGCCAAGACTGAGAGCCACAGGGCATGACCCCTTGTGTGCCTCTAGCAAGATGATTGCCTTAATAATACCCGCAAAAGAGAAAGGAGCCAAACACAGTCCCTGCAGCTCATGTTCCCTCAGTTTCATCTTCCCTCCACAACAACCATCCATTCTCAGTTCTTCTGACAAGATGCCTGCCTTAACAGTACCTGGAGTGAAGGAGTCATGGAGCTACTAACCATAACTGTTACAGTGGTATGGCTCTGGGTGCAAGTTTACTGGTGAACATGAAAAGAAGGTGTTTTAGCGATCACATCCTATATGCTTCACATAAGAATCTATTTGGCCACTGGGGAAACAGAGGGCGAGAGGGCTACAAAAGTCTTTGGCCTCATTCAGCAGAGATAAAACTTCCAAGAATGTATTATTGAAGGCAAATAAAAGATTCCCCAGATACAAGCTGGCAAATCAGACAAGAGAAGGGCATGCTTTCACTAACAAAGCCAGCTAATTAAGATGCTGGGTTTATTGTTACATGCCCTTAGAGCCCATTTAGCCTAAAACAATAAATGAGAACTATTGCACTTTAATTAAAACAGTACTGAAGTTACAGATTTCATAAGTTACAGCTTGCATAACTAATGGAGAAATATGGAAATGTGCATTCCATAGCATAATTATAGGTCCTCTCAAGCACAGTAGAATCTCTGAGTAAAACATCTATAATAATAACAATAATAATAATAATAATAATAATAATAATAATAATAATAATAATATACTTTATTTTTGTATCCCACCACCATCTCCCTGAAGGGACTTGGGGTGGCTTACAACAGGGACATGCCCAGCATAACAACATAACATCATAAAAACAATTATTTAAAACAGTGATTAATACAATACAGCAATAAAATATGCACATTAAATAAATATCTTAAAACATAACATCGGGTTGCATTGCAAAAGTCACCTAGATTTTTTTTCTCCTGGTCTTGAATATCTGGGATCTATACAAGGCTGTAAATCAGGTGTGTGGAACCGATACTATTTTGGCTGGATCAGGCCTATGGAGATTTCTCATCACTCCTCAAGAACTCATTCTGAAGTCCAACCTACTGACAAATGTGGTCTTCTTGGGGATCTTCTTATAGGTCTCTACAACATTATAATTAGTCTATTTCACCATTTCATCATCATCGTGGCAGCTTAGATGTTCACATCATTATAACATAGGAAAAAATAGAATTAAACTATAAAAAGAAAATTAAAAGCATGCAATTAAAATACAAACAATTGTTAATAGCTTATTTAGTGTTAGCTGTGAGTTTCCAAAGACTTGTCAAAGTAAAAAAAAAACATGAGATCAGATATCCTTATTTCTCCATATTATCATTATTCTTGGGTCTGATGGGAAGGTAAACTCCAAGCAATGTGTCAGTGTGAAAGGTCAGCCTTGTGTGACAGCCATAATGACGAGCACAGCTGTATCTATAAGTACACTTTTGATACTTTTGCTTGCTAAACTATTCTCTCCAGAAAATGAGTGAGACAAAAACTCAAATCCTTTAATGCAGAGCTCCATTTGGCAAGCTTTGACAGGACACCACCACAGATTGCCCCATGCACTATGTATAGCAAAGGAAGTCTACCCAATCATTTTAACAAGAAGCATTAATTAGCAAATGTGTAGTGATTTCAGCTAGGACTGTGGTTAAAGAGATCCATGCCTGGTGAGCTTCTGAGAAACCAGATCAACCAGGACAGAGAACAAACTTCCTGGGTCAAATGCAAAATCACAAAGGTTTATTACGATTCAGCCATAAAAGATGCAAGTACAAGCAATACACTTCAAAAGGTACAAGCATGAATTCACAGAAAAAATCATAACATCTTATATAGTTCTGACAGCTATTTAGGCTGTCCACTCTCTCCTCTGATTGGCTAAAAAAAAAGGCAGGCTAGGCTCCATGCCTGGATTGGCTTGGGATTCCCCTGTTGTCACAGCCTGCAGGAGGAGATTCCTGTGGCAGGGAAAAAGACAGCTGGTGGTTGTATAGTTTAAAGATCCAATCCACTGTAGGGATGCTCCTTGGGAGGGTATAATCCAGGAGGAAATGGTGATGTGGATATACTGCTGAATCCCTAATTAACTCAAGTGTCCAGTTCTGTGTGAGACAAAGGTGCAAGACCAGAAAAACAAAGGTGTAATTCCAGACAATCAAGAGCTTGGTTCACTGTATAGAGCGGGCATGGGCAAACTTTTTTTGCCTTGGGGCCACAATGTTCACCTGGTCAGGAGGGCTGGGCACACACTGGATGTAGAGGGCATGGGAAAGTACAAGGCCAGTAGCAGCGCCCAGATCATCCTCAAGTTGTCTTCCCAGCATAAGAATGGGGCTGCTCGTTCCATCCTTATGCTAGGAGGGAGGTGAGACATGCGGCAATTGCCCTGATCCTCCTTCCCATCCTCCTCCTTCAATCCTCGGGCTGTCCTCTTGGCATTATATCAGGCGGAGGGCAAGACAGGTGACAGCTGAGTGTGCTCCATTGAGCTCTCAGTCACCATGTGACTTCCTCAAGCTGTCTTCCCAGCATAAGGTTGGGGTTGTTCACACCGTCCTTATGTCAGGAGGATGGTGAAACAAACAGTGGTTGAGAGTGCTCCAGAGGGCTCTCAGCTGCTATGTGCCTTCCTCCCACATTTTTTTTTTGGCATAAGGATGCAGTGAGCCACCATGTCCTTATGCCAAGAGGGCAGGGATAATGAGGAGGGCCTGAGGCAAGCACCCCCGGGTCTTAGTTTGGCCATGCCTGCTATAGAGAGTTAAGGAATTCATATTTGCTGAGCCTCCTCTTCCATGGTAGTGACAGACTCTCAGTCTCAAGGTGAATGAAGAAACATGCTGAGTTTATTCTGGTGACAAAGAGGATCATCTATCTGCATATATGCAAAAAGGTTTTGATAGTTATCTGGCTTGGGAAATAGCTGAAGAGATCTTGGCTATAGTCTCCTTTCCCAGGGGATTATGCAAACTGAGGGCTTGGAATGGTCGCTGCCTTCAAAATACATTTTGATACATACATTTGATATAGTTTATACACTTTAAGAATTGAACCAATACGTAAAAGATACATAAAATCTCAAGTTTATATATTTATTGAAGGGTTAGATTTGATAGAGTATGATCAGGTTTAGATATCATGAAAATATAGGCAGCATTCAGTAATGAAGTGGAACTGGATTTTAAGATATGTTTGTAGAGTTGTAGCAGTTTTTGTGTTACTAGATTGGAAAAAGCATTGGAAACTCATCAGGTCCAGGAGACTTCCCTATTTCTCATATTTGCTGTAAAATGGATAATTTCCTCTAAGTATAAAGGTTTCAAAATAAATTACTGCTGTGGTATGATAAGATAGGGAAAGTTAATATGAGAAAAGAAAGTCTCCATATCTTGTTATTGAATTTCAATATAGAAGCTATAAAGATCTGAATAAAACTTTGTAAAATTGTAGATTTATATCTGTGGGTGATGTATATAAATTATTGCTTTCATCTTTGATAGCATGGCTTTGCTGTTGATGCTTAAGGCGATGCATCTTGTTGGGACACTCCCCATTTCCCCAGTGTGCTTGTCGCAGACGTGTCAAAGCAAGTTCACTTTGTTGCGAGAGGATATTATTCAATTAATATTTAACTTTTTGTAATTCTTGATAAAGTTGTTCAGATGGAGAAACAGCCAGTTGAGACATAAGAGCTTTCAGCTGCTTGTTCAATCATTCCTTTTTTAATTCTAAAGTCTTTTTAAATATAAGAAGAATAAACAATGATTCTATCCCAAATATAAGCTTTACATGCTTCCCATTCAAAAGCAATGAACTTTCACAGCCTTCATTCATTTTAAAATATTCCATCAGATCTGCTGATATTTCATCTGTAAACTGTTCATCATTGAGAAGCAAAACATTCAAACAACAGGGACTAAAGGGTTTAGGAGCATTAGAAAAGTGTCATTCAAGACAAACTGGAAGAAGAGAAGCGCAATTCAGACATTAGTCCTTTCTGCATGGTTTTCTAACATGTTTTATGAAAATGTGGTGGGGAAAGATCACATCAAGTCCTCATCCTTGATTCATTGGTTGTGTGTTAATACACATAGCCTACAGGTATATATTCTGTTTGTGTGCTCCTAGACTGATTCTATGCATTTGATACACTACATTTTGCAGGCTCACAGATCAGCTGCTCCAGTGTGACCTGCAGAGGTGATCGTTGGTTGCAATTGCCCACCCTGAGGAACCAGGGCCTTCAAATTAGCCAACTTTTGAGCAAATTGAATAGACCTACATATAGGTCATAAAAATGACACAATTCTCTTTCTGTGGAATCTACTACAGAATCCTCACCACGTATTCCACCCTCTTCCATTTTTTTTCTTTTAGCTGTGGAGCTAATATGCTGAACAAGCAAAAGTGCTGAGAACTCATTGTTATCACCATATATATATTTGTGACTTCAATCACCTGTCCATTTATGGTAATCCCCATAAATTTCATAGTGTTTATCTAGGCAGGAAATACTCAGAAGTCATTTTGCCAGTTCATTCCTCTGAAATATAACCAACAGCAGCTACAGAATATTCCAAAATATTCCAAAATATACCCCCCTTAATAGCTAATAATAGCTATTATGATCACTTGAAGGTTAAGTAACTGCATTTATATTGAAGAATAAATGTTACAATAATAATTTAATCAGGTACAAATTCCATCTTAAATTACAATTTTTGCAAGGTGTTCAATTTGTCATCCCTGCACAGCAATACACTGCTTGCATTGTCGAAGCACATAGTTAAAAACTTTCCTTCTCTTGTAATTTCATCACATTTCTCTACTGTTGGAATCTTTAATCCAGTTAAGAGTGTATACCTTTTTGAAAAACAATGCAAAAATCCCCAAATCAGTATCAATGGTAACTCCTCCAGCTGTCTATTTTTCATCTGAATCTGTAGCATTTTGAAACTAAGTAGCTTTGCATCTGACAATGAGACCCTTGACATTCCATATAAAAGCATATAATAATAATTGTCAGCACTTGACATGGAATAACATTTTCTTTCCTTACAGCATATACTCTATAACAATATTTTGCATCATTTGACACATGACATTTGACATGATGGTAATTAGTGGTTGACAGACAGGTTATGCCATTTTGTATTTGACACTTATCATCAAAACAATTTTATCTCCAGTCCTGGAGACATTTGCCTGCCTAGTAAGGCAAGGCCCACTTAATTCCATGGGATTTGCACATCAGTAACCATACACAAGAATTTCAATGCCAGCAGCACTACAGCAATTGACTCTGAAGGCAAATTATTTACATTCAGATTCAGAATATGAATTTGAATACAAAATGTCTCAAATTCAAAATTTGAGTTAAGAAACTGGAATATTCACAAAACTGGAAATATGCATGAATCTTTGGGATTCATACATATTTCCTGGGATCAGATCCTGGGATATAGGGCCTGTCTGGAAGAGCCCTGAGTTTTAATTATAATTTAAGCAGAGTGGCCTAGCATTGTTGATTGCATTATGTGCTAAATCAGAATTCCTATTTGCCGTTGCTTACTATATAGAGCCCTATATGACATTTTGAATTGCTTTATCATTTGTATCATTTGGATCACATTTATGAGGGAAGTTACTGTTATTCAAGTTGTGTGGATGGGAATCTGTGACTAGAAGACTCAGGACCCAAAACCATGCTTACAGCAATCATACAAGAAAATGCTGATCTCAGAGATTATTGAACCACCATCAGTAGGTGACAAAGGGGTAACTTGAAAGTAATCATATACAAAAAAATTTAGGATCACCAACATTTTTTCCAAACCTGCATCTGTGACTGCACCTAAAAACAGTAAAACAAACAATTCAGTCAATAAGATAGATTAGGTGTTAAGCATTCCCTATCTCTTAGGATGGATCTACACTGTCATATTATTCAATTTCTTAATCCAGATTATCATCTTTGAACTGAATTATATAAATCTACCCTGCAGTGTAAATGGGGCCTTAGTCTCACCTCCTGGTAACTTACTCCTGTTTACACAGAAGTAAGACTCAACATTATCAGTGGCCTAGTACGTATATATAAGACTGTAGTCTTTATTTAGTTCATTCGAGGTAGAAAAAAAGCAAAGAAGGAGAAGGAGAAAATTCATGGTGCCTAATTTTTTCAGCTTTCATTATTGTGTGCCTTCAAGTTATTTCTGACATATTGACTATACCACTACATTTTCTTGGTAAGATTTGTTCAGAGATGGTTTGCTTGAGAGAGAGTGACTTATCCAGTGCTACCCAGTAGGTTTCCATGGCTCGTTCAGATTATATTCATTGAAAGGATGTTCCTGAGGGAAGGAAGTGTGTCCTCAATTTTATATCTGCTTTCAGTGAGTAGAGCTTTTTTAATTAAAATATTTTGTTAACATTGCTTGCCAGTATTTTTTTTCCTGGGCTCTGGATTTGAATCTTTTACTTCTTTTGCAGATAATACAATTTTTCAAAGAATTTAAACCTTCTACTCTAAATGACATGACATCCACAATAATTTTAAGCTTTCTACTTTAAAAAGGGGGAAACACTGCCAAGGTAAAGGCATTCATATCCCTAGCACAAAGGAAAGCTATTTTAACAGCAACTTTTCAGAGATCTACAAAGAGTTGTTACTCACTTTCAAAATAATCTTTCATTTTTTTTCAAAAAGGAATATTCAAACAGTGCCACTTAGACTTTCATCTAATTTTGCTCTGTACAGAAATTGCATCCAGAGTTCAAGGAACATTCCTTGTCATGGTCTGAAAAGGCTAAAACTGGAGGAAAATTGTGTGTTTTGTTTTATTTGTCTTCAGGACCTTGACACAAAACTTACTCTGTCTCCATATCTGCTCCTGGAGCAATATTACAGGTGCCAATAACATTGCCCACAACATCACAGGTACATTCAGTAGTACTTCTTCCAATGTGATACCTGCCATCCTATGCCAACAGTGCCCCTCTAAACTCTACATTGAACAAACAAGGTGGTCTCTACACAAGAGGATAAATGGGGAAAAATAGACATAAGATATATTGATACCCCAAAACTAGTTGCAGAACATTTCAAATTGCCTGGACATACAGTACAGGATGTAAAGCTGGCAGTCCTTGAATACAGAAATTTGAAAGAAAGACTATAAAGAGAAATGGCTAAATTGAATTATACTCACAAATTCCAATCCATTAGCAGAAATTTGAACAAAGATAATGGTTTCATCACATACTACATATATTAATACAAGAGTGACTACTTCACAAAGGAAGGTTTTCAAACCATGGAAAATTGCCTTCTTCTCATGGAATCATATCTGGTGCATTCGAGACACCAGAATGCCTCTATGCCATGAATTCACAGCCAAGGTCAATGAATGAAAATGGAATGAAAACATTTGGAGCCCTGTGTGGAAAGGAGCCTGATAAAATGAACTGGCTCAGACTGGAAGACCTGAAGGCTGTACAGAGGAATGTTTGGGAGTTAGGGAGGGGGGGCTTTTAGCGGTTTTGAACTGAGAAGTTGTCCACGTTTTTTTCATTTATAACTTTGCTGTATAGTAGTAACCTACCATTAAAGACATTTCTAAAATTTCCGTGTGAGTGAATTAAATCGCTATCAAGGTTCTGCCATCATTACACTTCTGGCAAACAGATGTATTCCATTCATGGATCATCACTAGCTGACCATTTTAAGATCTGGGTAAGGGTTATGATTTGAAAAAGTCTGGCTCCTATTACATTCTATCCAGAACCCACAGCTGTGTAAATATCCTTTATATCCCGATGCCTGAATATTATTCTATGCTATCTCTGAATAAGTGAGTTCAAATCAATGAAAGTTCATACTAAAATAAAAACCAATTCGTCTTACATTGGCTACTCCATTCCTTCTCCCCCCCCCCCCGTTCTCCTGCCTTTCATTCTACTTTTTATGCTACAAGAGACTATGGCCCATCTACAGTGACCACATAGGTTGGTGTAGATTTGGATCAGCCCCATAGGCCTGATTATGGGACAGAGACTGCTTTGGCCACCTTGGTGGGTGACCTACACAGAGAACTGGACAGGGAGAGCGTGTCCCTGTTGGTTCTCCTGGATCTTTCACTGGCTTTTGATACCATCAACCAGAATAGTCCCATCCCTGCTTGCCTCCCACCTTTTTGTGCCAGGAGGCATTTGGGGAAGAATGAGGGGCACACTGTTAGGAAGGTTGTGGAGAGGATTCCAAGGGGGATTGTAAGTTTTAAATATATCTGCCAGGGGTGCTTTGAATGTCATTTTCCTGCTTCTTGGCAGAGGGTTGGACTGGATGGCCCATGAGGTCTCTTCCAACTCTATGATTCTATTTTTAATTATATTTATGATATTTTAACTGTATTTTAAGCTAAATCCACACAGTACTGTTGTTTTTAATTTTTTTTAATTTGCTTAGTTTTAAGCTGCGAGCAGGTTGTGCAGTTGTTAGCTGCCTTGAGTCCCCACAGGGAGAAAGGTGGAGTATACATAAAGTAAATAAATAAATAAGGGAGGACAACAGGGCTTTATTTGCTTGCTTGCTTTTGCCAGCATAGCACTAACTATTACAATTTCTCCCCCTCCTCACCCCAGCTGCGTGCACTGTATTTTAGTTATGCAAGTTTCAAAGCAGGAAGATAAGAGTCATCTAACAAGATGGAAGTGACTGTCACAGCAAGTCTCTCATCCTTATTTTATTAAATCCCCATCAGAATTCAGAAAATTCCTGCTTGCAGTGGGGCAGATAATCAGAAATGTCCTGAGCATTGTCGTTGTCTAAATTGTATTTGTACAGATCACAACATTCATGTAATTTCTTTGGTTTGAGAAGGGAAATAAATCTATGGAACTTATTTGCTTATTTTATGAATAATAGGTATTCCTTCCTTTAAAAGGGTGGTGTAAATTGCTCATGAAACCATTATTTTGGGCAGCAGTTTGCACACTTTTCTAAGAATAGTGCCCAGTGAATTCAGTGGAATGTATTGAGGAGGAAACATGAATAGGATTATGTAGATTCTTATTATACAAGTTCAAAACCCATCAGGATGAATAATCACATACAGGTTCCATCAGAAGAGTGTGCCACTGTATTCAGTGGAACATATTGCCATGTAACTCTGCATAGGATTGCAGGGTATTCAAAAGGTAACATTTTCCTTTCTCCTTTTACGTCTGTGAAATTACCACAGAGCAATTGTCCTTTTTCCTTGGAAACATTTTGTTGATTAGGCCTTAGTTATCTTGCTTCCCAGCAGGGCAAATGAGCTCTAGAGATATAATCATAGGAAGCTGATTAGGTTAGATGCAAGTGATGAAAATTTAAGCTCACAGGTTTTCATTTTAAACACCAAATGAATTATCAGTATGCAAAGGGATCTTGAAGCACCTTAGAGACTAATAGAGAAAGATGTTCGTAGCATAAGCTGTCATAGACTAAAGGCTTGTGAACACTGGCTCTATACCGCTTGCATCAAAAAAATGACTGGCTGTCTCCATGACATACAGAAGCTTCTGGTGTGTGTTGCAATTTTTTCACCTTACTCCGTCTTTCTTCAGCTGCTCCTAGATGGCCCCAGACCTCCTAGCCATCATAGTCACCTCTGATGATGTCAGAACGGGGCATCTGTATAGCCAAAAAGAAAAAGAAGTGACCCTTCCTTCTAGCTGGTCTCCCAGGTACTCTATTCTGACATCAGCAGATGAGTCTGTTGCAGCCAGGAACTCAGGTGGAGCTCTTTAGCTCATTAGAAATGATAATGACACAGAGAAGGTGACAATACAGCAAAGCTGATGGAGGCCCGGGACCATCTCTGCAATGCTCCTAGATTTGGCACATAAGTACTGAATTCAGTGCAGTTCCAGGACAGATTATTGCCAGACTAAATTGGTATAGATGAGCCGTAGATCTGCTTCTTCAGATACATGGAGTGAAATGCCTAGAAACAGGTTTTTTTGAGCAATCTGTATGTGGGAATAGAAATAGAAATGCAAAACCTATGGGTATGGTGATTTGATGAGAAATCATAATGATAACAATAACACCACCACCTCACTTGGCATTAACCATAAATGCACGATAGCACAGAAATCCTAGATTCAATTCAATATTTAGCAAATATATTGGCCTATTACTTAGTAATTGTCAAATTCTGATCTTTTTAAGGCAATATTTGCCTCTTTCCAATTATCTAATATTTTCCCTTTATGCAAATTGTTTGTAAGGGCAATAATATTTCATCTTCAAAGCAGTTATAATAATGCCGACAGTACATATGGTCCAGGTATTTTACTTTTTGAAATCTTATTAATCACTTGTTGAAGTTCTTTTATAATTACAGATCTGTTTATAACCTGTTCTTGCTTCTCTGTAATGTTAGGCAAACTTTGTCTTGCTAAATAGTCATTGCTATCCATATTTCCACATAAAAGGTCTGGGTTTTGTTTTTACAAATTCTGTTTGAAGCCACAGCAGAAGCCATATTTGCTCACAATTTATATTAGTTCTACAGAGAAAACATAAAACAACCCATAATGGTAAAGATCAATGTCTCCAGACATTGTTATTTGTTTTCTTCTAGCAATCTGCCTTCCTTGTTGCCTAGGAATTTATCTTGTTGTACTGTGAACAATCTAAAAGACAAACATTTTGTGACTGCTTCATTAAATTTAAAAACTACAAAGGTAAAGGCAGTTCCGCCTTCTTTGCACATTATGAACCGGGGTGGGGGGAGATAAGGGTATTTTGTCTATAGTATTTTGATTTATGGAAGTATGTTAAAGCTAGAATTGCATTTGTAAGAATTTACACTGAATGGGGCAGAAGTATTCAAAGACCTTGGAGCCAATGTTGAGAAGAAAATTAAGTCATATAAAGATATTTCCATATTGATTGGGTAGTGTGTATTGTTCCAGGAGCATAAAAACTTGCCTCACACTACTGCAAATTTTCTAGTTGCTGGTACACTGCATATAGTAGGCCTGTGTGATCAATGAAAAAAATGTATTAGTACTCATTACTAAATTAGGGGGGCAGTAAATAGTTTCTAAAGTGTTTCTAAAATATCATTAGGGGTCTATATCGTAACTATAATGATATCATGAAAATTTCATTACTTTTTTTGTTATGTAATTGTGCAAGTGGGGAAGCTTCTAAGGCTCCATTCTACCTTGTTTTAGAGCTAACAGGATGAAACTTGCTGCAATTGTAGAACACATTTACCACTGTTACCTCCCTCTCTCCCCCCAATTTCAGAGCATTTCACACATCCACTGGTTTTTGGGAAATTTTTAAGTCTTTATGAAGACCATTTACAAGAGCTATCTTCTTACATTTCTTTTTGTGTGTGTCAGGAGTGACTTGAGAAACTGCAAGTCATTTCTGGTGTGAGAGAATTGGCCGTCTGCAAGCACATTGCCCAGGGGACACCCGGATGTTTTGATGTTTTTACCATCCTAGTGGAGGCTTCTCTCATGTCCCCGCATGGACCTGGAGCTGATAGAGGGAGCTCATCCATGCTCTCCCAGGTTGGATTCGAACTGGCAACCTTCAGGTCAGCAACCCAACCTTTGAGCAAGCACAAGGGTTTAACCCACTGCACCACCAGGGGCTCCCATAAATTTCTATTTTCAATGATACAACATAACCAGAGCATCATTCCCACCCCAAATTTCAGAAAGATTTGCACATCTACTAATTTTTAGGGAATTTTAAACAACATAAACTTAACAGTACTATTTCACTGGAAGATCCCAGAGGCCATCCAGTCCAATACCCTTCTGCCAGGCAGGAAAAGCACAGTCAAAGCACCACCGACTGATGCCCATCCAGCCTTTGAAATAATAATAATAATAATAATAATAATAATAATAATAATAATAATAGGAAACCTACTACCCTGTTTTCCCCAAAATAAGACCTACCTCAAAAATAAGACCTATCATGATTTTTCAGCATTTCTAGGATGCTCAAAATATAAGTCCTATTTCAAAAATAAGCCCTAGATATAGTTCATTTAAAAAGTCAATTTGGAAAAATAAGATTGTCCCTGAAAACAAGCTCTAAAACATCTTTTGGAGCAAAAATTAATATAAGACCCTGTCTTATTTTGGGAGAAACAGGGTAGGTAAACATTGGAGTTATTACCTCTCAGTTTTGCATACCTCACAGGGTTGATTCAACTTTCAATAATCCCCTTTTAGAGAATGGCACAGGTTTTCCCCCACCAAAACTTTCAGGGAGGAGGCGGAGGCACAAGGTGGTAAGCAGAATTCTGGGAAATGTAGTTTGGGAAGGTGAGGACCCCTGTGCCAGAGAATTCAAAAGGCTCAGCCCTAAACTACATTTCTCAGAATTCGTTCTACTTCCCGTGTTAAAGCCTCAATGTAAATCTGGTCTCTACCTGTCTCTCTCTGGGCTGACCATGTGTCAGAGGGGCTTGTTCCTTGCCTGGCCATCCAGCCAGGTATCCCGCCTGCCCGCCTGTCCACTCCGGGTGCCCCTCGCCACCCCTTTTGCAGAAAGAGCAGGGCTTCTTCCTCCACTCTGGCCTCACCATCCTTCTCAGGGGCCTTTGGGAGAATCAAGCCCAGCCCCTTTGGGGGAGAAGCAGCGCCCACAATGGAGACCTGGAGCCATTTACGAGACTGACACAACTCATCCCAAAGTCATAGATCAGTGTTTTGAATCTTAGTTTAACTATTTTTTTCTTATTATTTCACAGCATCACACTACGGATAGTGGAGGAATCATAACTCATTACAAAAGTGTTTAAGCAATATCAAAATTGTCTAAAAATAATACACAGATATAAAATATAAATTAAAACTCTTAGAGGTATTTCATTTAAAAGGGAACATGTTCATGTACCTTAGCCATTAAAATGTAACTAGCACCATCATTTTGTAATGATGAGGTATGGTTCATACACGAAGGCGGTCATGTAAACAAATTGTGAAATCATTAGGAAAATGTATTCATGACATTTACATGGACATGGCTGTTGTTTCCATGAAGCAAAGTTAACACTTCTGTTTTCTGGTTGAAGTTAGATCGCAATCTTTGCGTAGTTAAACCTAACTAATTGTAGCACTCTACAAGACAACTAAACAATCAGCAGTGGACTTTCTTTGCCTTTAAAACACGTATTTCAGATGTATACAATGCTTCTCTGTTTTTCTCTTTAAAGATATCATGTGGAGAAGAAGTCTTTCTAGAAGTGACCATTAGCTCAATAGAAGTATCCTTTAGCTCAATAATTTCCCAAAAATATTCTTCTGGTGTTGTTCTGTTGTTAAAAGACTTGCCTTCTGCTCTTCATTACACAAACCTATTGATAGCTGTATAAATTCATAAAAGGAAGAGATGTCAGAAAATCCATCTTAAGAGCAATCAAAGAAGGGAAAAATAAAGGGGACATTGTGGAAATTGCCAGATTTATTCGGGATTTATTGGAAATTTGGGATCAACAGCAATTCCAGGAGTCCCTGCATTCCATACATAGAAATATTGAGTTTTTAAAGAAATAACTTCTGAGATGAGGGCCAGGGTTCACAATAGAAATGCTGAAAAAGGTCAGACCAAAACAAAAGCCACGTATCTCCGATTTAAGGATGTCAGGGCCCATAATATGAGATCTGGAAGTGTGCCTAGAATGTGCTCATTTTATAAAGAATTAGAGCAGATTTGGGCCGGAGATTCCAGCCTTGCGCCAATAAGGCTCTATGTACAATTGCTTTTGTGGTGGATTGAGAGCGAGGAATAAGGGGAAGCAGCCATGCTAGCAAAAGTCAAGCCATCCTGTTTCAATGAATCAATTGGAGGGTTGCCATATCTGTTGGATACTCAAGCAACTGTTGAAGGTATTTCTTAAGGGGAAAATTATAGATAAGGCTTGATTACAATGCATCACTAACTTATACCACTGGAATGATGATAGCATTGTAGGATGAATTATCCCAATTTTTAATTTGATTTAATAGTCTATACACAGCTGAAGATATAGTTATAGACTTATTCAATTTTTCTAAAAACCCAAAAAGTTCTATAGGTATAGTTAATGTTCATAAGCTGTACAGAGTTTTCAAGCTATCCTCTCTGTTCTCTTTTCTGTAGGTAAAGAGATAGCGGAAGAGAGTCAATTATTTTGCATCTCGGCAAACACAGATTAACATTGTTTTTGTAATAAAAACTTTATTTTTTCATCTTTCTCATAGAAGCTGTGGAAGAGGAAGAATTTGACCTCACCCAAGTTTTTGTGCCTCCGGCGCTGGCGCAGTCTCCACCCTCAATGCCAGTGAGAGGATCGACTGAAGGACCCAAAGTAGCAATGCCTACGACACCACGTAACGAGGAGAATAATGCAAAAGAAGGTATAATAAGTAATACAATAAAAACTTATAGCAATACATCAAATTTTATATAACTTAGTCATAGCAGCATATAAAAATACATGTGTTGTGTCATGTATTGAAGCTGACATGAACAAGAAGTAATAAAAGTTTATGTTTATACTGCTTATTAGAAATCAACCAAAACTTTGTTGTCGTTCAGTCCATGTGATGGTTCAGAATGTGGGCAACAATGAGGGACAAACTGATGAAAGAAACACATGTAATGGGAAGAACTAACATGAAACTGGATGATTAGGGATCTAACACTACAGTTCTTAGCTAAATAGACAATCCCCAATGCTTCTGAAGGTCCATGTGATGAGGTCCTAAGTGACTGTGCAGATAATGAATTTTAACACTCATGTTACACCCAAGCCTATTGGAACGAAAGAGCATATCCTCTACAAATTGTGAGTAGTTGTCTGTCTTCTTGTTGCAAAGAAAGTTTTTCACAATAAGAACAAGTGACCTTTTAAAGAGTGGACTAACATTTTATGAATTCAACCATATATAAGAAACAAGAGCTCATGCGATCTATGCAATGCAATTTTCTGAATCAGGGCCTCAAATAACCCTAGGAACAGGCCTAAAACTAAGACACCAAGAAAAAAAATGACATCTCTGTCTGGCACCATCATAGAAGTGTACTGATACCTCAGCACCTCGGGGTTATTTTCATCTTAGATAAGTGATGTTATTTGTATCCATCATTCAAACCACACCACTCTGTACATCACTATAGGGACAAAGTAAGAATGCCTCCACAGATGATCTGTTTAACCCTCCCAACCAGTGCACCAGCCTCACTGTCCTCTGTTCACAACAAATGAGTGGAGAATTTGAAACAGCTACTTGCACATTTTGCAAGATACACAGTTCCAACTAAGATCTATAAACCTAAGGGTGTTTTAGCCCATGTGGTCAGTTTAATTAATAGTTTTGAAAAAGCTTTTGAAATAATACTGTACAAAAAGTATTTAAAATTACACATCACCATAAAGCCCCTCTTGTTATTTGCCAAGATCACTTTTTTACTTTCTTTTTAGTGGCTCAAAATACCCTAAAGGCATCTGATCCCATATCATCTCATCAGATCCCAAAGTTAGTCCTGGCTAGTATTTGGATGAGAGACCAAAACAGATATTAGGTGCTGTAGGCTACCTTTCAGAAGAAGGAATTGACAAAACCATCTCTGAGTATTGCCTGCCAAAGAAAACCCTATAAAATTCAGGGGAGTCACCATATGTTCACATGTGCCTTGAAAGTGCACACACCAACGCACACACGAAATCTGGATCTCTCTTATAAGGGGATTTGAGCAGAGAAATAGGATGCCTAAATGCTACCCTTGTGTATAAAATTCTGAAAGTTATTCATCCCCACAATGGCATCAATTAAGCTTCAGCAACCAAGTGTTGCATATGAGAGCAGAGAACCGAAAGAATATAAGCCAAGAAAGTGGCTTTCATCTCCCTCTCTCCTTCCCTCCCTCCCTTTTAGAGCACCATGTTGCACAACTAACTCTTTTGTAAAAGCTTTACTTCAAATATCTTTGACTAATTAAGCAGTTTCATCCTTGTTCTGTCTATGTGTCACAAATGGATTTTGGCAAGGCAAGCATGATTTGTAGTTCCTGAATAAGGTGTACAGAAATATGATAAATTGTTTGTTTTCAATAACAGCATCTTTTGTTATATTCTTACCATTTTTTTCCTTATGGCAAAGTCCCTAAATTCTTAAATGCCTATGAATAAGTGAAAAAATTATTTGAAACCGTCTTTATTACATCTGTTGGGCTTACAATGCATAGGATTTGTCATAATTTGCTTACTTTGTTAATATTTATTCAAAAAACAACAGCTGTGAATATAAAAATCACTCTGACACTGAAAAATGGTAAACTATTGACGGAAGGGTTTGGCTGAAAAATAAGCTTTTATGAAAAATTATGATAGCAAAGTACCTTTCATTATTTATGAACTACGTACTAGTTAAGCATTTCATTTATATACAGAGAAAGCAAAAGCAAAAAGGAATCCTGCGAAGGGAGATAACAAAATTGCTATAGGGCTCTTTTTCCACAAATACTATAACATGTTCATGAAGTAAAGCATTCATTGTATTTTATATTTACTGTGGAAACCTGCTGAAACACAATGAGGCTGGCTTCTTGTTAGTAGCATATGCAGGAAAAAGTGGACCTTGGGCTTGCATGTATTCAATTTTGTTTGCTGCACAAGATAGTATTCTCTTCCTCCCATTTCAGTGAGGGAAGTCCCTTGCCTCCCCAAATGAATCATAGACCCACTGAATCCCCACCATGCCCATCCAATGTTCCTGTAACCAGGAAAAGCTGATTTAATAACAAGAGTACAGCATAAAACAATTATTTATTTATTTTCCCATCATTTCCCACACTACAAATGCAAAGCATTGTTTTGCATACATTGAAACAAGTCATGATTTCACATCCATTTCGCAAACCAGTGGCTTTCTCTGCCATCTGCTTGAGATTTTGCTAGGTTTTTTTGCCAGCTGATTTCTGTGTTCTACCCTGTACTATAATTTAAAATGTTTGTCTGTCTGTAATATTGTACCAGTCCTCTAACCTGATCATAAAATCACCTAATGTGTCATCTAATGACATAAAAAAGGAAGTCAATTGGGGGGGGAGAGAATGGGCCTGATCTATTGCTCATATCTCTGGCTTTGACAGACTATTAATGTGACATGGAAGGCTTGGATGAAAGGGACAAATACAGTCAGCCTCTAGTTTTGCTGGACACAACTGCTGTGAAAAAGGAAAAACCATGATAATTAACACCAAAAAGATACATTTACTGATGGGATGCCTGTGGTTTGCATGGAAAGGGGGGATGGAAGGCAGGAGGGTGGGTGGTGCACAGGTTTTTGGACCAAATGGAGATAGGACCACTATCACAAGAGCAGCTGCCACTGCCTTTTCTTGCTGCCATTGCCTTCTGCTGCTGCTACCAACCCACCACCTTGCATTGCTTGTCTCTTCCTACCCTCCTCTATCCTATTCCCTCCATCTGCAAAAGTTTTTTTTAAAAAACAAAACACTACTTTTAAAAATTATAATGTTAAAACATTATAAAAACCATTTAAAACATGGCAGGAAAAATTACATTTCCATTTGTTCACCATCATCCATTCCATTACTGATGACAGATACTTTTTTATAAATATGTTGATGTATGTTCAAGACTACTAAGCCCCCAAACTTGTGGAGTAGGGGTTATTTGCTACAGGATTTCTGGTACTAAAATGTCTTGGACTCAGGCCTGTATCCGGGGGGGGGGGGGGGGAGGTTAGGGGTTCAACCCCCCCCCCCCCTGAAATTTTTCAGGTTAAAAAAAAAACCTGGTTTACTCATGAATTTTAACTGGTTAACCAAATCCCCATGCTAAGTCTATGAGTCGCAAAAATTACGAGTCCCTCCAGGCACTATCTCAAGCAGATATTGACAGGCCTGTAGCCGGGGGGAGGGGGGTATTAGGGGTTCACCCCCCAAAAAAATTTTCGCACCAGCCCCCCGCCCAAAAATTTTTTTCTGGCTACGGCCCTGCTTGGACTAGCCTAGAATCAACCATGTCTTCCTCTTTTTTGGATTCTTGCATCTCCATTTCCTGAGCAACTCCAATTAAATGGTTTTGATCCTGTCAAGCCTGAAAAGCCAGTGAGAGTGAAGTTTGTAGTGTACAGATGCCAAATAGTGGATAACCTGAAACAACCGCAAGAGTTTTATTTATTTTCTGGGTTTTGCAATTATTTTTCTGTCATTAAGAATTCAGCATCTTTTCTCATTCTTCACAGTTCAGAAGGAATACTTCCCTGTAGATAAAAGCATATTAATGGATAATGCTGTCATTTGCCATTTTATGCTCCAAATATTATGTTTATGTATTCTTTAAACAGTGCTTTTATCTATTTCTGGAGAAAACCATCTGTCCATGAATATATTACTCAGAGAATCATAACTTTGAGAGGTTTACTGAATGGACCTCATGTTAAGCCGTATCACACAAGGCCAGTAAAGTGCTACAGCACCCAGATAATAGCACCTTCAAAAAGGGACTCCTGCATGTCGTCACTCTTCCATTGTTACTTGAGAGACAATTTTAAAAGTGCAAACAGGGAAAAAAAATCTAGAAATGACCTTCTTTATCACTTCTGTTATGCAATGATTTCTAATGCTAAAGTCCAGTTGTGCTTTTCTGTTGATTCTGGGTTGTCTGCAGTGATGTAGTGGTTGGTGCTTTGAGTGGGGAAACGTGGTAATCACCCCTTTTCCAGAGTTTCTGTTGCTTCAATACTACTACAGCATGGTGTTTTAAACTTTTCCTCTATCTGAAGCCTTGCTCCCATCCTTCTATCATTGCAAAAAAAGAAAAAGTATGTGTTGTCAAAGGCTTTCATGGCCGGGATCACAGGGTTGTTGTATGTCTTTCGGGCTGTGTGGCCATGTTCCAGAAGTATTCTCTCCTGACGTTTCGCCCACATCTATGGCAGGCATCCTCAGAGGTTGTGAGGTATGGAATGAAAAAGTAGTTCATTTCTTAAAGGGAAATACTTAATGTAATGTTGTTGTTGTTGTTTTTTGCCTTTTCCCCTCATCTTCCATTTTAAACCAAATCATTATTCAAACTTTGATTTCAATCAAGCAACTTGGATTTGCATTGTTCAACTAAGGGTGCTTTCACACAGGTCCCAAATCCGCACCAAAGCAAATTTAAAAAACCCTATTTGGTGTGGATTTTAGTCCAACATGCCAGCCACGAACCCAGGCTTTCCCAGCACGGGGGTGTCAACATACCATCCTGATTACAATTGGGATGGCATCCAGCCACCCCAAAGTCCTCCATTTCCCCATAAAAATAAATTAAAACGTATCTGGATGCCATAACTTTCCTCCTTGAGCCCTCCTGGCATGAGGAAATGACGTACCAAGAGACGGGGTTGTGAGGAGGAAAATCCCCTTTGCCTCTCCCCTCCCTTGTGTGAGAGATGCGAGATGGCAATGAAGACTCACTCCTGGGACTACCCAGTAATGAGTCCTTAGACACCAAAGACCTAGGCCTTTCAGGGAGGCCCGGATCTAATAGGGTATCAAATTAACCCTGGTTTGTTCTGAAATAATTCGGTTTTACCAGAAGCGTCGTTCAGATCCCAGTTTTTGGGCCTGTCTGGATAGGCCCTAAGTCAGTGAATATTTATTTTAACTTCCATTACATGGTGCTGAAGGAGATTACCTTCTGTCCTCTCTCTCTCCATCTCTCTCTCTCTCTCTATCAGAGACAAACAGACACCAAGACAAACCTCTTAATCTAGGCTTTGAACTATATGGTGATTAATGGAACCATGGGACAAGAGAGAAGAGAATTATGAAGACTTTTTCAAGAGCCAGACCCCTCAAGAACAGCATGTGTTGGAAGAGGAGGATACCAAAAAACAAAAAGGGACAAGGATAATCTCTTGGTGAAGATGGCAGGCAGTTGCTGTGTGTAGCATTTTAGCATAAATGGGAACTTTAATCAACAATAGTTCCAGAGGTGCACAAGGTTTTTCGGAAAATACCATTGTTGAGGGCTAGGATCCTCATACGAGCAATAAGGCTCTTTGCCTCCTCTTAATTTGGCCTCCAGGGCCTCTATAGAATCACATTGGGAAAGAAAAAGGGTGTTTTTCTCTGGCTTCATGATCATATGTTAAAGACCCAAGCCATGCAGTGCTACTGATTTCTGCAAAGACTCATAGGTAAGATAAAGGAATCTTCTTTTCAGGCTTACCCTATGGCATAAATGAAAAAATTCTCTCCTTTCATCCTTTCCTGGATTTGCAGCAGAAAGCTGGTGTTGTCTCCTGCAGCAAACCTTTGCCCTTTTACTTGGGTAAAATATCTTTTTACTTTTATCCTTTTTAAAAAATACATAAACTGTGCTTTACACATGCAAATGTTTAGACCTGGTTCCCTATAACATAAACACAGGAACTTAGCTTACTTGTATTTTAACATGAAAAAGAGACTTTAAAAAGATTATTGATGCCCTTCAGATTTGACATACACATTGCCGCACTGAATATGTATTATAATAGTTTGCAGATAAATGGATCTTATGTATACCTAAAAGATAAACTGCAGATCTTCACTAAGGATGGTAAATCTTGTTTTTCTCCATCTTGATATATGTCAAAAATAATGATACATTTTTGTCCCATAGCTTCAGGGCACTCATGATCTTCCCCCTGCAATGACAGAAAACTGTGCAGCTTTTCTTTGAAAGTTGTCTAGATTATATGGAAAATTATAGTTTTCTGGAAACCGCACAGCTTTTATCACAGAAACTGAAATTCTGCAGCCTTCCTCATGAAAAGGAAATTGTGCAACATTTAGACTAGCAAAAGCTGAAGTTTCAGTCAACCCAGGTTTCATTTTTTGCAACATAACATTTGGGACCTAATCAGACAGAGCTAGGAAAAATGGGGGGACATGGTGGAAGGGGGGGGGGAATCTCCTTTGCATGTAGAATCATCGTCTTTGCATAGCATTCTGTCTTTAAAGAAGACGGAAAATTTACTTATCACCAACACACGGATCACCTCCTCCCATCTCAAGCTAAACCATCTGATTAGAGGAGACACAAGGAAAGTTTAAAAGCTTGCAGTAGAGCAATTTTTAAAGCCAAGATTATTATGAAGGAGGAATGACAGAAAAAACAAAGTGATGATATTTTGAAATTGCTGTATTCTTAATTATTAAATTAATTTTTTAAATTACCATGTCAGGCTCATGAAGCAGGATTTTGGGAGAGAAATGTCAATGCTCGGTAGGAGACCACCCACAGGAACGGCCATTAGTCCAATCAATGTGATTCAACATGGGCAAACTTAGTAGATCCCATCCTATGTGTTTTCCCCCATTTCTCCCATTTCCATGCACATCAAGAGCTGAAAAAACACTTTCTAACCAACTCCAGATCCCCCCATTTCTCTACCCTTCAGAGACCGTTCACAGATGAAGCAGCACGGGTAAGAGAAGGAAGTACTCTTGCGTGATGGGATCCGTGTTGCTTCATATATCTCTTTTATGTGATGAGGTCCTTCGTTTGAGAAACATTCACACTGGCAACGTGCTGCATGAAAATACTGTAAAATTAATTATGTATAGCAAAGCTGTGGAATTTCCCAAATTCTAGTATAGTTTCTCAAGCCTCTACGCAGTTTTCAAAAACTGCACAATTAAAATTGTACCAGAAACAAGAAAAGGGTTCCTGCAAAGTTTTTTTTCTAACCTTGAAAGTTCCTCAAGGGTACAGATACTCCAGATTTGAACCCAGTCAGGAATTGTGGGTTTTCCATTCCATCCTATTCCTGACATCCCAAGAGGAAAATCGCTCTTTCTAACAAGCAAGGCTTAGGGTTCATCTACACTGCAGAATTAATGCAGTTTGACATCACTTTAATTGCTATGACTCAATTAAGGAATCATGGGAATTGTAGTTTTACAAGGTTTTTACCTTTATCTGACAAAAACTGCTGGTACCTCATCAAATTACAAATTACAAATTTCCATAGCACTGAGCCATAGCAGTTAAAGTGGTGTCAAACTGCATTCATTCTGTAATACGGATGCACTCTGTATCTGAAAAAAAAAGTTCTGGAATGGCCCTCAAACTGTGATTTATGCGTTTTTGGAATTTCTGGAATTGTTCTACCTTTTAATCACTCATACAGCTGTCCACAAGTTAACATGAAAAATAGTAATTATTTCATGTAGAAGTGTCAGCAAAAATGCTTGCAGAGGCATATCCCATATTTTAGTATTTCATATCATGGTATATATTTGAATTTTTTTACTATGCTAATTAGGCCGAAGTTAACTATTGCTTTTTTGATTTATAATATACAGTAGAGTCTCACTTATCCAACACTCGCTTATCCAACGTTCTGGATTATCCAACGCATTTTTGTAGTCAATGTTTTCAATATATTGTGATATTTTGGTGCTAAATTCATAAATACAGTAATTACTACATAGCATTACTGCGTATTGAACTACGAATGGCCAACTGCTGCTCTCCGCTCCTCCCGGGTTGGGCAGCGGCGGGGCCCGCCCCTTGAGGAGCGCCTGGCCAATGGTGGGCAGGGGCAGTCCCGCCTAGGATTGGCCCAGAGGCCCCGCGGCGGGAAAGTTTCCCGCCGCCCCAAGGGCCTCTGGGAAGAAGAACCCCACCATGGCTGCCATGACAAGGGGGGCGGGGCGCCCTCCCCTGCAACAGGCCTGGCCTGGTGAGTCAGGCCATGCTTTTGTCTTTCAGTGGTCTGACGGCCAACTGCTGCTCTCCGCTCCTCCCGGGTTGGGCAGCGGCGAGGCCCGCCTCTTGAGGAGCGCCTGGCCAATGATGGGCAGGGGCGGTCCCGCCTAGGATTGGCCCAGAGGCCCCGCGGCGGGAAAGTTTCCCGCCGCCCCAAGGGCCTCTGGGAAGAAGAACCCCACCATGGCCGCCATGACAAGGGGGGCGGGGCACCCTCCCCTGCAACAGGCCTGGCCTGGTGAGTCAGGCCATGCTTTTATTGCATCCAGTGCAGTCAGGAAACCCATGAGGGTTTTACTGGAAGGATTATCTTGCAGCAACTTGAAATGCCAATAGACCATATGCAATGGCTCAATGAAGAATTAGATGCCATGGTTCCATAGCCTTGAGCCACAGCAGTTAGAGTGGTGCCAAACAGGATTCATTCTTCAGTGTAGATGTGTTCCCACTAAAGCAGAGTTCAAACCCTTACTATGTCACGTCACACTCAGTCTCAGAGGAAGACAATGGAGCCCTCCCCTGAATAAATCTTGCCAAGAAAGTCCTAGGACAGGATTGCCATAGGTCAGAGTCAGATTGAAGGTGCATAACAATAACAAAAAACTCAACTGTGAAATCAATAGAAGCAGCACAGATTCCATTGTAATAGCTGTCTTTCATTTAGAATGTTTCAGAATTCTCCTGAAACACTCTAAATATGATAATTTAATATGTATAACTTATTTCATATCCAAGATCATCCTTCTTTGATTGCAAAATAGTGAATTGTACCATTGGGGATTTAAATGCCAGTCTCCTGCTGGAATTTGAATTTAGAGGTGTGGCAATTTGCAATTATGAAGACCTTTTTATTTCATATCTCAAGCCTTTTCTAATCATTAGCACAGAGAAGTAACACATACGTATCCATTATCCTTATTTGACTGATCTTTCCTTCCTCCTTTCCACCCTGCTGTTTCAGGTTGACGTGTAATTCAGCATATTCCCTGTATCTTTCCAATCTGTCACTTTGGTTTGGCTTTTGTAAATGAAAGAGAGTCAACCTGGCAAATCTTTGTTGAGATGCTCCGTACCCTGGAGTATGCATTTGCTCACTCCGTTTACTGCTGAGCCACAGGAAAACTTTTCATGTTATAGAAAGAAAATCATTCTTTTCTCTTCAGTGAACAATAATGAGCAAAACAAGGTAGTCCTGAGAGTAAAGGGCAGGGCTCATGTATGTCTGTCAATCATGCCTCTGTTGCTGAGAGGATTTTAACAGGTGGGCAGGACCTCTCTAAAGGGACATGTTTGTAGAGACGGTGTGTACTGTTTACTCAGTCACTGTGAATTATGGACAGCAGGCACTGCAAATACATCATTCCAGTGGACAGGTTCTTAGAAACAGGGCAAAACTGGGATTGATGATACAGAATGTTGTCAAGCAGCTATTTCAGTTGCAATCAGATAAAATTCTCTCTTCTAGTACTAAGCTAAGTGAAATAGGGCAGCCTTTCCCAATCTGGCATCTTCAGGTATGTTGGACTACAACTCCCATCATTCAAGCCAACGTGGTCATTCCAGCTGGCATGGCCACCCAGCACAAATCGAAAGGGGCTAGCATCACTGATCAAAAACTGAATAGAATTCTACTTTTCCAGCCTGGTAGCTTTTAACTGTCTTAACTGTCACCCTGGAGGAGAAGAGCAGTATATAAATTAAATAAATACATAAATACATAAAATCCTAATTTTGGTCACAGAGGAGCCAGTCTGATTTCCTAACTAGTTTACAGAAATACACGGACTTTGCAGGTAAGATTTCAGTAAAGGGCTGTTACTTTCAGGGCCTAGGAAATGCCAGGAGATAAGTGGAAACTGTGGCAGCTGGTGCTCTTTTGAATTATGAGGACTGGACAGCGAACACCAAACAGTAGGTAAAGCCCAAAGTACACAGTGCCAGCTAATTCTGCTTTTATCCTCTTTTACCTCCGCTTTGGACCGCTTTGTTCATGTAAATCAGACATGAGCAAACTAAGGCCCGAGGACAGGATGCAGCCCCTTGGGCGCCTACTTCAGGCCCTCCACATTTTCCCTGTCCTCTTGGTATAAGGACATGATGGCCCACCACATTTTTATGCAAAAAGGAAGGTGGAGGAAGGCATGCAGCAGCTGAGAGCCCTCTGGAGCATTCTCAGCCACCGTATGTCTCATCCTCGGTGTAAGCAGCCCTGTACTTATGCCGGGAAGACGACTCGAGGAAGGCACACTGTCGTTGAGAGCCCTCCGGAGCACTCTCGGATGTTGCCTGTCTCGCCCTCCTCCCGGCATAATGCTGAAAGGACAGCCTGAAAATTGAGGGAGGAGTACTGGGGAAGAGGATCAGGGCAATTGCCCCATGTCTCGTTTTCCTTCAAGCATAAATATGGGGTGAACATCCCTATCAGGAGGACAACCTGAGGATGACCCGGGCCCTGTCCAACCCCCTCCTGGTCCCTCCCTCTCCCAAGCCTCTCCCTCCTGAGCTCATCCCACCCAGCATATGCCCTCCCTCCTGGCCTGGCCCTCCTAGCCAGGCCTACAATGCGGTCCCAAAGTTAAAAAGTTTGCCCATACCTGATTTAAATTATTCGGGCTACAAGTCTGAAAGTTTTATTATTTCTTCCCATTGGCCATGCTGGAGTCTGCTTCTGTGTGAGCATGAAACTGAAATCTGATGAGATGTTGCATGAGTATACCTCATCCCAAACATGAATACGCACTGAGAGATACCTCTAGAGCCACAAGCAGGATGCTGTATTGCAGGTATGGATTCAGGACCTGTAGTTATGTATCCATAACTGCTCTGTATTACCATCTCATCAGACAGGTGTTTTTCCCCATCTTAGTGCACTGCCCGCACACTGCAGGAACAGAGTCCACCGGAGGGCTACTTTCAGTGGGGTTCCATTGGTGCACCCTGCCAACAGTGCGCTAAAAGGGAACCCTGAGAAGTTGAATGACTACCCATCTCCTAATTGAAGAAGTCATGAACAGCATGCAAGGAAGCCGGGAACAACATGGAAACATTATGGGATTTATTTATTTCGTGTCAAAAGCATTGCATAATAAATAAGTTTAAAAGTGATAAAATAAAGGAAATCACAAGCAGCTAAATAGTTTTAGACCAAAAGTGGGCAACAGCGACCGCATTGTCCCTGGCTTTGAACAACTCCTCCTCCGTGTATGAGGCAGGGCATTGTGGGCAAACATACATATGCGGAGTTGTTTGTTCTGCTCCACAGTCACAAAAGATGGAGGATTCCTCCAGGTAGTGCTACCTTGCCAAGATGTCTTTTCATCTGCCCACTCCGCTTCTCAGTCTGTTCAGGGACTTCCAAGTTGCCCATTCTTGGTTTGCCCCTGGAGGAAGACCCTTATGGGGGGCCATCAGTTGGGATTGCCTGGTTTAGCTGCCCAGAGGGACATCCTTGCTGTTGCTGGAGGAACATCAAGAGGAGTGGTGGTTCTCATGAAGCCCTTCCTAGATTTGAGTCTGGTGGGAGGAGGCTGATAGTCATGCAATGGATGGCTTTCACAATGTTCGACCTTATTTCTCTCACTGTTAGCAGCAACTTCCCATTGCATGTCAGGAGGGGCAATGCTAGCTAACTTGTAGAGTTTATCAACAGGTGTAGGTTTAAGGCATCCTGTGATTATTCTGCATGTTTTCTTCAGTGCTATGTCCACCTGCTTCGCATGGGCAGACTTGTGCCAAACAGGACAGGCGTACTCAGCAGTTGAGAAAGGCAAGGCCAGGGCTGATGTTCTTATTACATGTGGATCTGCACCCCATGCGCTGCCATTAACTTTCCGCAGGATGTTGTTGCGTGCAGCTACTTTGTGCTTGGTGTTCATGCAGTGTTTCCTATATGTTAGTGTTCAATCTAAGGTGACACCAAGGTATTTAGGATGGAAGCAGCATTCGAGTTCTTGGCCGTCCCAAGTAACTTTCAGTTTCCTGTTGGCTTCACAGTTACGTAGGTGGAAAGCACACACTTGTGTCTTAGCAGGGTTAGGCTTCAGGTGGTTCTCTTTGTAGTAGCTGGAGAGATCTTGCAAGGCATTAGTGAGTTGGCTTTCAACTGTTTCAAAATCTTTCACTCCTCATGGGATGGAAGCACACAATGCACAATGGTTAGGGGATGAAGCTGGGCACTTCCCCATGGTCCCCCACCTGTCCCCAGGCTTCTGCACCTCCATGTGATGCTAGACTATATAAACACACTGCACAACCCCCAGCCCACCTTAATAGCCAACAATCAGATCAGATGAAGGAGGTCTGTTCAGCAGACAATTGGAGTGCAAAGCTGCCAGCAACGTAACTTACTAGAAGCAAGATCCTTCTCATAATTTGCTGCCATAGCCTTACTCAGTGGAAGGAGGGAATTGGAAACATTCTCCTCCTTGTGCCTCAGTAAGCAGTTAAACAGACCTCGTTCACCCTATCCAAGTGCTGGCTGTTAAGGTAAGCTGGTGGGTGGGCCAGTACACATTGCTTAGTTACACATATGTATAAAATATTGGTGATCATCTGTAGCTGGGCATACTGATGGTCTACTGTCTCCTGTTTTCTGTGGAATAAACTGACCACTTGTCCTGTATTGGACTCTCAAAATGGAAATAAAACTGGTGGTTATAAGTAGCAGATTGCTGCTCTGCCACTCCTCTCATTTCTGCTTCAAGAAGGAGGAAGATCTGAAGCCCAGGCCTGTCTTTGTAGAGTTCAGAAAGCAAATTCTTCCTTACAGAGACTCATAGGATCTTCTACTGAAAGTTCATGTATAGCTTCATGGGCATACGTGTTTTTTAACATTCCCTATGGCTTCTTTATGGTCACAAAGGCCCACAAAGCTGTCCATGAACTTTCAGTAGAGGATCCTTTGAATCTCTGTAAGGAAGGACTGGAAGACTAATGGCCAATGCCATTAATAGGATATATTACAACGGGCCCTTACTATTCAAGGCTTTTGGTTCCAGGACTCACGATGGATACTAAAATCTATGGATACTCAAATCCCATTATAATGGTGTAGTAAAATGGTGTCCCTTTTGTAAAATGGCAAAATCAAAATTTTAAACTATTGTCAAACCACAGATGGCGGAATATGAGTGCTGACTGTATAAATAAGAAGATATTCAGTAGCAGAATCCAAACACTGCCCAACTATAGCATGAGCCCAACTAAGCTTTGGATTTATTTTTCTTCGGAAGTTTCTATGCAAGATGTTCATGTACTACTCAGATTTCACCTTCAAAGTCCATTTCTTGTGTGTTATGGAAGAAAAAGAGATGTCTTGGCCTGTGATATTTAAAGAAAAAACCAGAACTCCCACTGGGCAGGACCCAGGGGGCCTTGCATAATTTTTTTTTTTGAAATTGTCCATAAGCTGACTTGAAGAGATCTGTGGGCATGAGAGAAAATCTAAGTTCTTCAGTTAGTGTCAATTATAATTAATATAACATATAAAAATATGTTATATTTTTGCAGCATACTGAGGCCTGCTTCAAAACTATTCTAAAATATCATAAGATCTTTAAAATGAACTCAATTACAAGCACAACCAACACTGTTGCCGCAGTTCCAACACTTTATAGTATGTAAAATACAGTCTCCTCTGACAGGGTCATTCCAAAGAGTGCCCTTTACTGTCTAAGATGGCAACAGCTAGTCTTTAATGGAGCAGGAAATCCATTTCATAAAAAAATCTGTTCTTTTCCTCACTTACCCACTGGGAACTCTTGTGACAAGAGTACCATGAAAGCCCTAGATAGATAGCTGCAGGATAGAGCCTCATTTTACAGATAACCTTGCATCATCATTAGTTCTCATTACAATAAATAATGAGGAAGGCAAGACCATGTAATTGGGGATTTATGACCCTTAGAAGAGGCTTGGTAAATAAATGCAGCAGATTATCCCAATATTATTGAATGCTGCCATTTGGAGTCTCTTTTGGCAGATTTAATAGGGATATATATCCATTTTAGTGAAAGCTGTTGGATGACTAGCATCTAAATCAGGAGTGTGCAAAGTTAAACAGCCTGATAGACATCTATCTTCCAGCTCAATGGCGGTAATGCATGCAAGTTCTGGAAAGATATATGCCAGGATTCAAGGATTATCATATTCCTATTGAATTAACTAATTTCTGCAGTCATTGTACTGTGAGTGATGTGCATAGATTCATGGCCTGCCTGAAGTGCCAATTACCTTCCAGTTTCGCAGAGAAATTTATTTGGAGGTGCTGTAGCACTTTTTGCACATCAGAGGTGGATACATATGTGCTTTCCAATGTATCTAGGAATACATTTTGTAAATAAAATGAAGGACAGGAATACTGCAAGCACATCACAACTGGTATTTTATTTTTCTTCCAGCTGATGATGTACTTCCAATAAAGTCTTTTTTTCCCCTTAAATATTGTGAGCCAAAAAGAAGTGTGCACATAAAGACAGTCTCTTAGTGAAGGAGAGAAAGCTAAGATCTTTAATCAATATGTAACTGGGAGTTATGCACACTAGATGTCTTCAAGTATTCTGTTCACATACAAGAATCTAGATGATGTGTAGTTTAGGCCGAATCTGATTCAAATTAAGTGCATGTGCTGAAAAATAGTTTCACTTCTTGATGAGAACTACAAGTTAGAAAAAACACAGGACCATTACTAACAATGGCATCTGTTCAACTCATTCAATGTCTGAAAAAGATTTAATACATATTTTCTGGTCTGTGTGGGCAATAGTCAGGGACTTTGCATCATTAAGCCAATTAGAACCAAAGATAAGAGGAAAGGGGGGGTCATTTAG